>NW_027649784.1:140000-264911 GCF_965287045.1 Carcharhinus amblyrhynchos | reverse complement strand
GGCCCGTCGAGTCTGCTTCCAGAAAGTGGCACGAGTGACGGAGAGGACGAGGAGAGAGATTTCCCAGAACGGTTTCGGGGGGGGGTGGGGGGGCGAGGGCCTTGAGGTTAGGGTGGACACCTCAGAGCAACGGAGACTGAGGGGAGATTTGACCCCATTAGCCAACAGTCCAAAGATTGAAAGGGGTGGTTTTGGGTAGGTGGGGGGGAAGATTTGTTTTAAATGCAGCGGGTGTTAACAACCTGGATCCCACAACCCCACTCGGCTGCAGGGGCCAGGGAGGAAAGGGTAGGGATGTACTTCTGAGGCTGTGTCAGGCTCTGGTCAGACCCCCATTTGGAATATTGTGAGCAGTTTTGGGCCCCGTATCTAAGGAAGGATGTGCCGGCCTTGGAAAGGGTCCAGAGGAGGTTCACAAGAATGATCCCTGGAATGAAGAGCTTGTCGTATGAGGAACGGTTGAGGACTCTGGGTCTGTACTCGATGGAGTTTAGAAGGATGAGGGGTGGGGGGGTCTTATTGAAACTTACAGGTAGCTGCGAGGCCCTGGATAGAGTGGACGTGGAGAGGATGTTTCCACTAGTAGGAAAAACTAGCACCAGAAGGCACAACCTCAGGGTAAAGGGACGATCCTTTAAAACAGAGGCGAGGAGGAATTTCTTCAGCCAGAGGGTGGGGAATCTGTGGAACTCTTTGCCACAGAAGACTGTGGAGGCCGGGTCATTGAGTGTGTCTTTAAGACAGAGACAGATAGGTTCTTGATCAATAAGGGGATCAGGGGGTTATGGGGAATGAGGATGAGAAAAATATCGGCCACAATTGAGTGGCGGAGCAAACTCGATGGGCCGAGTGGCCTAATTCTGCTCCTATGTCTTATACTCTGATGAGTCAGGAGCAGCTGAAGGGCTGAATGGTCCCCTTCCATGCCATGATGCTGACTGGCCAGCAGGGAACAGCACACCCCACTGTTTTGTCAGATCTCTCTCGCTTTGGAAGTGGCTTCCAGAAGAACTCTCAATGTTAACAGAGCAGAAATCCACCCCCCCCCACAACCCACCTCTGTCTTCAGCCCCTCACGCTGCCCCAGGCCAAACATTCACCGATCACATCCATACATCAACACTCTACTTATCATCAGCTCTGTGACAACTAAACCGTGGCATTATGATTAAAGCTGTTTTCCACATCTTATTAAATTGTTAATAAAGATTGGAATTTTGAGACAGGGAGGATTCTGAACTGGTTTATACAGCGTCACTGGGCCTCTGTCTCTGTCTGCAATACTTTCAGGCTCCTCTCCCCCACACACAATCACTCTCTCATGCTCTACGCCTCCCCCTCACTCCCTTCCCCCTCACTTGCTCTCTCCTTCACGCTCTCTGTCTCTCTCTGCCCCGCTTCTCTCTTGCCCCCTCACTACCCGCCTCAATCTCTCCTCCCTCACACTCTCGGCCTGGCCTCTCCCTCCCTCATCCTCAGGCTCTCCTCCTCTCCCTCTCCCTCCCCTTCCTCACCCTCTCCACCTCTCCCTCCCCCACCTCACACTCTCCACCTCTCCCTCCCTCCCTCACGCTCTCCTCCTCTCCCTCCCCCTCCCTCACGCTCCCCACCTCTCCATCCCCCTCTCCTCATGCTCTCCACCTCTCCCTCCCCCTCATGCTCTCCACCTCTCCCTCCCCCTCTCCTCATGCTCTCCATCTCTCCCTCCCCCTCTCCTCATGCTCTCCATCTCTCCCTCCCCCTCTCCATCTCTCCCCACGCTCTCCAACTCTCCCTCCCCCTCTCTCCCTCCCCCTTCCTCACGCTCTCCACCTCTCCCCCCCTCCCTCAGGCTTTCCTCCTCTCCCACTCCCTCCCTCACGCTCTCCACCTCTCCCTTCCCCTCCCTCATGCTCTCCACCTCTCCCTCCCGCTCTCCGCCTCTCCCTCCCCCTTTCTCATGCTCTCCACCTCTCCCTCCTCCTCCTTCACACTCTCCACCTCTCCCTCCCCGTCCCTCACGCTCTCCACCTCTCCCTTCCCGTCCCTCACGCTCTCCACCTCTCCCTCCCCTCTCTCTTTCTCTCTGCCATCCAAGGGGAATGTTCACAGTAAATTCATTGCAGTGTGAATGCAAGCCTACTTGTGACGAATAAATAAACTTCAAACCTTTTCCTACATATCTTTGGACAGTAAGGAGCAATTTAACATAGCCAATCCCCCTGACCTACACATCTTTGGATGTTAAGGGGCAATTTAGCACACCTTTGGAGCGTGGGAGGAAACTGGAGCACCCGGAGGAAACCCACGCAGACACGGGGAGAACGTGCAAACTCCGCACAGACAGTGACCCCAGTCAGGAATCGAACCTGGGGTCCCTGGCGCTACGAGACAGCAGTGCTAACCACTGTGCCACCCAAGAATGTGTTAATGGGAGAATAAAGGCGAGTACACAGTGAAAGGTGGTTGTATTAGGACAACGTCCACCTTGACCCCCAATTGTTTAGTCCCAGCAGAACCCCTCCTCGGTAGGCCCATCTGTCACTTATTCTCCAATATCGTTTCCACCTCGTACTGACCTCTCGTTCTATTACTTTTCTGTGACTCACAGTGCCTCTATTTTCAAGTTTGCTGACGACACCACCGTAGTGGGTCGGATCTCAAACAATGACGAGACAGAGTACAGGAATGAGATAGAGAATCTGGTGAACTGGTGCGGTGACAATAATCTCTCCCTCAATGTCAACAAAACGAAGGAGATTCTCATCGACTCCAGGCAATGCAGAGGAGAACATGCCCCTACGTCCATGGGGATGAAATAGAAATGTTCAAGAGCTTCAGGTTTTTAGGTGTTCAGATCACCAACAATGATGGCGTGGCGGCACAGTGGGTTAGCACTGCTGCCTCACAGCTCCAAGGACCTGGGTTCAATTCCTGACTTGGGTCATTGCCTGTGCGGAATCTGCATGTTCTACCCGTATCTGCGTGGGTTTCCTCCCACAGTCCAAAGATGTGCGGGCTAGGTGGATCGGCCATGCTAAATTGCCCCTTAGTGTCCCAGGGTGCATAGGTTAAAGGGATTAGCAGGGTAAGTACGTGGGGTTCCAGAGATAGGGTCTGGGTGGGATTATTGTCGGTGTAGAATTGATGCGCCTCCTGCTGCACTGTAGGAATTCTGTGATGATTCTGTTCAATGACTCTATGGAACCTGTCCTGGTCTCCCCCAAGCCAACACTCTGGATAAGAAAGCCCACCGACACATAAGAACATAAGAAATAGGAGCAGGAGTAGGCCATCTAGCCCTTCGAGCCTGCCCCGCCATTCAATAAGATCATGGCTGATCTGTCGTGTCTCAGTTCCACCTTCCCGCCCTCTCCCCATAGTCTGAAAACCTGAGGAAGGGGGGAGGGAGAGGTGGAGAGTGTGAGGATGGGGGAGGGAGAGGTGGAGAGCGTGAGGATGGGGGAGGGAGAGGTGGAGAGCGTGAGGAAGGGGGGAGGGAGAGGTGGAGAGCGTGAGGATGGGGGAGGGAGAGGTGGAGAGCGTGAGGAAGGGGGGAGGGAGAGGTGGAGAGCGTGAGGAAGGGGGGAGGGAGAGGTGGAGAGCGTGAGGAAGGGGGGAGGGAGAGGTGGAGAGCGTGAGGAAGGGGGGAGGGAGAGGTGGAGAGCGTGAGGAAGGGGGGAGGGAGAGGTGGAGAGCGTGAGGAAGGGGGGAGGGAGAGGTGGAGAGCGTGAGGAAGGGGGGAGGGAGAGGTGGAGAGCGTGAGGAAGGGGGGAGGGAGAGGTGGAGAGTGAGAGGATGGGGGAGGGAGAGGTGGAGAGTGTGAGGATGGGGGAGGGAGAGGTGGAGAGTGTGAGGATGGGGGAGGGAGAGGGAGAAGAGGAGAGCTTGAGGATGGGGGAGGGAGAGGCAGAGAGTGTGAGGGAGAGGCAGAGAGTGTGAGGGAGAGGCAGAGAGTGTGAGGGAGGAGAGATTGAGGTGGGTCATGAGGGGGCAAGAGAGGAACGGGGGAGAGAGAGAGACAGAGCGTGAAGGAGAGAGCAAGTGAGGGGGAAGGGAGTGAGGGGGAGGCGTAGAGCATGAGAGAGCAATTGTGTGTGGGGGAGAGGAGCCTGAAAGTATTGCAGACAGAGACAGAGGCCCAGTGACGCTGTATAAACCAGTTCAGAATCCTCCCTGTCTCAAAATTCCAATCTTTATTAACACCTCTACTCAACACCTCTACTTTCTCAGAAGACTTAGGAAATTTGGCATGTCCGCTACGACTCTCACCAACTTTTACAGATGCCCCATAGAAAGCATTCTTTCTGGTTGTATCACAGCTTGGTATGGGCTCCTGCTCTGCCCAAGACCGCAAGGAACTACAAAAGGTCGTGAAACCAGCCTCTTATCCATTGACTCTGTCTACACTTCCCGCTGCCTCAGGAAAAGCAGCCGGCATAATTGAGGACTCCATACACCCCGGACATTCTCTCTTCCATCTTCTACCTTCGGGAAAAAGATACAAAAGTCTGAGGTCACGCACCAACTGACTCAAGACCAGCTTCTTCCCTGCTGCTGTCAGACTTTTGAATGGACCGACCTTGTATTAAGTTGATCTTTCTCGAAACCCTAGCTATGACTGTAACACTACATTCTGCACTCTCTCCTTTCCTTCTCTATGAATGGTATGCTTTGTCTGTATAGCCCACAAGAAACAATACTTTTCACTGTATCCCAATACATGTGACAATAATAAATCAAATCACATCAAAAGATATCTCAGTACAATTTTCACCAATTACTTACCACTTTCGAAATGGGATTCCCAATCAGTCATCTCCTGATCAGCAGTCTCTGGAGAGCTGGAGGAGGCAAAACAGATAAAATTAGCATCTTAGCGATCCAGATAATTCTAAGGTCTATCCTCAGGTCAAGTTCAACATACCCCTGCTTGTATTAGAAAGGAAAGGAGCATGTGAGATCTCAATTAACCAGCTGTGCCAAGAGAATGATAGAAGAGTCACTGAACCCTGACAGTGCAGGAGGAGGCCGTTCTGCCCATCAAGTCTGCACTGACCACAATTACACCCAGGCCTCATCCACTTAATCCCATGTATTTACCCTGCTAGTCACTCTGACATTAAGGGGCAATTTAGCATGGCCAATCCACCTAACTTGTACATCTTAGGAGTGCAGGCACATTTGGCTGGGCAATCATACGAGATAGGAGCAAGAAAAGGCCATTCGGCCCCTTCCAAACCTGTGCTGCCAATCAATAAGATCATGGTTCGCATCCAGTTTCCGGGGCGCCAAGGTGGCACAGCGGTCAGCACCGCTGCCCCACAGCGCCAGGGACCCGGGTTCGATTCCCGGCTTGGGTCACTGTCTGTGCGGAGTCTGCACGTTCTCCCTGTGTCTGCGTGGGTTTCCTTCAGGTGTTCCAGTTTCATCCCATAGTCCGAAAGATGCGCTGGTTAGTGCGGATTGGCCGTGCTAAATTCTCCTTCGGTGTTACCCAAACAGGCACCGGAGTGTGGAATCGCAAGGTGACTTCATTGCAGTGTTAATGTAAGCCTACTTGTGATACTAATTAATAAAGTTTATATTCACCCCTCAATCGACTTCCCAAAAGAAAAAGCAGATGATTTGCTCACAATTGCATTGCTGTTTGTGGGATCTTTCTCTTTACTTATTCATGGGACACGGGCGTCGCTGGGCTGGTTCCAGCATTTATTGTCCATCCCTAGTTGCCCTTGGAGGGCAGTTGAGAGTCAACCACATTGGCTGTGGCTCTGGAGTTACATGTAGGCCAGACTGGGGTAAGGACGGCAGATTTCCTTCCCTGAAGGAACCAGATGGGTTTTTCCAATAATGGGTCACCAGCAGATTCTTAATTCCAGATTTTGTTATTGAATTCAAATTCCACCATCTGCCGTGGCGGGATTCGAACCCGGGTCCCCCAGAACATTAGCTGAGTTTCTGGATTAATAGACTAGCCATCATATCACGAGGCCATCGCTCCCCTCTAAGTGGTATGCATTGTTGGAGAGTTGGGGGAAAATAGGCAGCAATGAATATTTCTCATCAGTATTTATTGTTGAGAAAAGCATGGATGTTAGGGAACTTGGGGAATTAATGTTAGCCAAGTTTCCAGACTAATAGTCTAGTGGTAATAACTACTAGGCCATTGCCTCTTGCTGTGCACAAATGAACTGTGGTGTCCCTGCCATTAAGGTGGTCACCACCCTTTCAAGAAAGAGTTTAACTGGCTGTAAATCTTATTTTGAGATCTTTTCTGGACACGTGGTTGCCTCAGGCTACCCGAAAGTCAATTCCGCATTACCTCAGTACCAGCCTTTATGCTCAAGGCCTCCGGGGTAGGGCCTGAAGCCAGAGGTCTATGGTTCTGAGGGCGAGCGTGCGCCCTCTGACTGACTCTCCCATCTGTGAAGCTCAATGTTCTGCCAAGCTCTTAACATTGCAAGTGTGGCTAGCCGAAGAATTGGGAGACAGAGATCTTGCCTTTCTGAGAAAGGTGGTGCATGACAAGTGGCGCTGGGGATTTAGTGAGGAGTGTTCCTTCAGAAGGAACGCTTCAAATCGCGATAATGAAAATATAACAAAAACTTACTCCAAATTATAAATCAAAGAAAACTTCATTGCTCCAAACTTGGGGCCTCGCCCTGGGCCAATCCAAGCTCCCCCCACAATTCCCAACAGGTTCTTATTTATCGTGAGTCAGCTGACCATCACATCATTCTGTCATTGGCTCTGTGGTTTACTGGGTCAGCTGACCCTTACAGCTTGTTACCATTGGTCATATTATATCCGATATAAAGTTGTCACATTCTAACAAAGATGAATGGCGATAGGGATCTGACCTGCTTTTCACAGTCTCCAGATGAACCTCGTAATCATTGCCCATTGAATCTTCGTCTACATCTGTCAAAATCAACCACATAGACCTATGTCAATATTTGGTGACTTGTGTATGTGTTCTTGAGTGTTTGTGCATGTAGGTATGTATGTGTGCACTTGTTCATGTGCACATATGCGTGTTCAGACATGTGTTCATGCATGTGTTTGTGCGTGTCCGCATGTGCATGCGCATGTACATGAACACGTGTGTGCTCACAAGGGAGCTCAAGCATGCATGTACACTTGTGCATATGTGTCTGTGCACGTCTGTGTGCACGTATGTGTTCATATACGAGTATACACGTACATGTGGGTGTGTTAACTATATAGTGGCTTTTGCATCTAAGAGCAATGTTGCTTATTTGGAACTGAACAGTGATAAGTTAGAGGTTTACAACATGGAAACAGGGCCTTTGGCCCAACTTGCCTATGCCGCCCTTTTTTTTGAAACGTCTAAACTAATCCCAATTGCCCGCATTTGGCCCATATTCCTCTATACCCAGCGTACCCATGTAACTATCTAAATGATTTTTAAAAGACAAAATTGTACTACTTCTGGCACTTTGTTTCCAAATACTCACCACCCTCTGTGTGAAAAGATTGCCCATCTGGACCCTTTTGTATCTCTCCCCTCACCTTAAACCTATGCCCTCTAGTTTTAGGCTCCCCTACCTTTGACAAAAGATATTGACTATCTAGACTTATATAAAATCACCCCTCAGCACCCTGTACTCCAGGCAGAAAGTCCCAGTTTATTCAGCCTCTCTTTACAACTCAATCCATCAAGTCCCGGGAGCATCCTAATAAATCTTTTTTGCACTCTTTCTAGTTTAACAATATCCTTTCTATAATAGGATGACCAGAATTGTACACAGTATTCCAAGTGTGGCCTTACCAATGTCTTGTACAACTTCAACAAGACGTCCCAACGCCTGTATTCCATGTTCTGACCGATGAAACCAAGCGTGCCGAATGCCTTCTTCACCACTCTGTCCACCTGTGACTCCATGTTCAAGGAGCTATGAACATGTACCACCAGATCTCTTTGAACTGTAACTTTCCCCAACGCCCTACCATTAACTGAGTAAGTCCTGCCCTGGTTCGATCGACCAAAATGCATCACCTCGCATTTGTCTAAATTAAACTCCATCTGCCATTTGTGAGCCCACTGGCCCAATTGATCAAGATCCCGCTGCAATTGGAGATAACTTTCTTCACTGTCTACTATGCCACCAATCTTAGTGTCATCTGCAAACTTACTAACCATGCCTCCTATATTCTCATCCAAATCATTAATATAAATGACAAATAACAGTGGACCCAGCACTGATCCCTGAGGCACACCGCTGGTCACAGGCCTCCAGTTTGAAAAACAACTCTCTACAACCACCCTCTGGCTTCTGTCAAGAAGTCAATTTTGTATCCAGTGAGCTACCTCACACTGGATCCTTTGAGATTTAACTTTATGCAACAACTTACCATACGGTACCTTGTCAGAGGCCTTGCTAAAGTCCATGTAGACAGCATCAACTGCACAGCCTTCATCTCCCTTCTTGGTTAGTTAGAAACTAAATGGGTTTTTTTTCCAATTTTAAATATTGTTCATCTGTTAATAATTCAGCTGCTTCATTTGTTAAGAGTTATAGTTAAACTGTGTTATTAAATAAAGTTTGTTCCCTAATTGTCAGTGGAATTTTTCCTGAAGTATCCTGTCCTCACACTTATACCAAAATATAAAAATGATTGAGGTCCAGACTGGTATCTTAAAGTATCTTGGGGGCTCTGTTCCAGCATCTTAATGCTGTAAATATATGTACGCGCATGCACATTTGCACATGCGCACGCAAATGTGTGCGTGTACAAATGAATGATGTGTGCAAGTGCAAATGTGTGTGCGCGCACATGCGCGTGCAAATAGGTGCGCGCATGTGCAAATGTGTGCGCGCACATGCGCATGCAAACGTGTGCGTGTACAAATGGATGATGTGTGCATGTGTGCACATGCGCGTGCAAATATGTGTGCGCAAATGAATGGTGTGTACACGTGTGCAAATGTGTGTGTGCATGTGTGCACGTGCAAATGTGGGTGTGTTTGTGCCTCTGTGTCTCAAATGTTCTGGGACTGTTGACTACCAGACGAAGACCAGGATTGAGCGAGTTGTTTTATGAGAAAAGGTTGGAGAGGTTAGACTTGTTCACGCTGCGGTTCAGAAGAGTAAGAGGCGACTTGGTTGAATCCTTTAGATGCTGAGGGGTATTGACAGGGTGGGATGGGGAGAGGATGGTCCTCTTGTGGGAGAATCCAGAACTAGGGGGTCACAGTTTATAAATAAGCTGAGGCCCACTTGAGACAGAGATGGAGAAATGTTTTCACTCAGAAGGCGGTGAGTTTCTGGGACTTTCTTCCTTGAAAGACAGTGGGAGCAGAGGCTGGGAATAATCTTCAGGCAGAGTGAGATAGATTCTGGATTAACTGGGGGGGCGGTGGGGCGGATGTTATCGGAGGTGAAAGGTTATCAGGGGTCGACAGGAATGTGGGGTTGAGGTTACGAGCAGATTGGCCATGATCTTATTGAATGGGAGAGCAGACTAGAGGGGCAGAATGGCCTACTCCTGCTCCTAACACACAACCGACTCAAGAACAGCTTCTTCCCTGCTGCTGTCAGACTTTTGAATGGACCTACCTCGCATTAAGTTGATCTTTCTCTACACCCTAGCTATGACTGTAACAAAGGTGTGCAGGTTAGGTTGATTGGCCATGCTAAAATTGCCCCTTAGTGTCCTCAGAGGCATAGGTTAGAGGGATTAGTGGGTAAACGTGTAGGGATATGGCAGTTGGTCCTTGTGGATCAGTGCAGGCCCGATGGGCCGAATGGCCTTTTTCTGTGCTGTGGGGTTTCTATGATTTCTATGACTACATCCTGCACCCTCTCTTTAACCTTCTCCCCGATGTACTCTATGAACAGTATGCTTTGTTTGTATAGAGCACAAGAAACAATGCTTTTCACTGTATCCCAATACATGTGACAATAATAAATCAATTCAATAATTCATAGATGCTATGACTACCTGTGAACATTCCTCATCTGGACTTGTTCACAGAAGACTATCCAGTCACAGAGGAACAATGAGGAGGCCCTTCCACCCCACACCGCCATTCATTCTGATCATGGCCAGTCACCAAATCCAATATCATAATTTCACCCCCATTTCCCCCCATATCCCTCGATCCCTTTACCCCAAAAATCCTGACAGTGCAGAAAGAGGGGTGGCACAGGGCAAGGGAAGGAGGGGGGGGCAGCAGGGCGAGGAAGGCGGTGGGGGGGGGACTTCACCAGTGGTTTGAAAGCGTCTGTTACCTGGGTCTGGGTCCACCACATCGTAGAGCTGCAGCTGTTTCTCCGTGGGGCTGGGGGGTGCCGAGCGGACCACCTTGGGGCTGGGGGGTGCCGAGCGGACCACCTTGGGGCTGGGGGGCTTGAGGACGGCAGGCACGGAGGTGGGTAGGGTGCAGGGTGCTCCCCGCTCCTGCCGGGGGGGCTGCCGCTGCTGGATGTGGAGATTGAGCCCGTCCACGCACTGGGAGATCCGTTCCAGGTGAGCAGGGGTGTAGCGCTGCCTGATGTCAGGGAGCCGCCTGGCCTTGGGCCCTTGGTGCTGGCCCAGACGCCTGCGGGGCACCGGGGGGGCGGGCCCCGCGCCCTCCAGCGACCTCTGACCCACCGGCCTGCTCCTGCGGGGGGGCTTGGGCAGCTGATTGACAACTCCCCGCCCGGGCGGGGAGGGCCCCTCTTCCAGTGCCAACGTCCGGGGGCCCCCGGCTCAGAGCCCTCGGGATGGGCCCCGTCTCCCGGAACTGCCTCCTCTGCCGGGACGGGAGCGGAGCTGGGCAACCCAGCGGGGTCTTCCCAGCCTGGGCCACGAGCGGCCTTGACATCCTCCTCCTCTTTCCTCCTCTCCGTTCACGTGCAGGACGTAACGGAACGTCCTCTCGCCCTCCTCCTCCGATGAGTCCGACTGGGAATCCTCCGGACTGTCCGCCTCCCCTCCCCCGCTGAGGGGGGCGGGTTGCCAGACCAGGACCATCCCGGGCCTTTCCAGGTGGCACATGCACGGGCAGGTGGACGCGCAGCGCCAGTTGGCCTCAGGACCTCCAGCTGCCTCGCCCCATCCTCGCATGGCCTCCGACTCAAGACCTGCAATGAAAGGGAAAGAAAGGTCATTAGTCACCCTCACGCCCACCTCGGCAATGCCTTACCACCACCCGCACCCCCCCAACCCCTCCAAGTTGCTAAGTTTGTAGGATTCTACGGATTCTGTATTTTTGTATCGTCTGCAGTGCAGAAGGAGGCCTTTCGGTCCATCGAGTCTGCATTGACCACAATCCCGCCCAGGCCCCATCTCCAGAACCCCACATAGTTACCCTAGCTAATCTCTCTGACACTAAGGGGCAATTTAGCATGGCCAATCCACCTAACCCGCACATCCAAAGATGTGTATCTTTGGACACTAAGGGGCAATTTAGCATGGCCAATCCATCTAACCGACACATCTTTGGACACTAAGGGGCAATTTAGCATGGCCAATCCACCTAACCTTCACATCTTTGGAGTGTGGGAGGAAACCGGAGCACCCGGAGGAAACCCACACAGAAACGGGGCAGATTTGTTCTACCCCTCTTTGACCCCCTTTGTTTTCGCTTCATTTAATTTTTTACTGTTCTCTACCTTTTATTTCTTTATTGTGTTCCTTCATTTTTCTTTCCCTCTCCCTTAACGCCCTTCCCTTACCTTCTCTCCCCCCTTTTCCTCAATTGCACCTCTTTCCCACCTATCTTCCCGCTCCTCCCACCCCCCCCCCCCCCCACCACATGACCCCCCCACCCCATCATGCGTACCTCTGATTTCAGTTTCTCTGCTATTTGACCCGTTATTCTCCCTGGGAACTGCCATTAGCAGCCTTTCTCCCTCTTTTTGTGGCTATGACTTTCATTCCCTCCCCCTGCAGTATAAATACCTCCCACTTTCTCTGCCTTTGTGAAACCAGTCCACCCTTCTTGGTGTCATCTGAGGGTGAGAAGGGGAGGCTCTCCCTGGGTTTTTCAGGCCTTGTTTATGCTCGAATCGTAGAGGTCCACAGCATGGAAGCAGGCCCTTTGGCCCAACTTGTTCATGCCACCCCTTTTTTTCCACCACCAATAAGCTAGTCCCAATTGCCCACATTTGGCCCATATCCCTCTACACCCATCTCACCCATGTAACTGTCTAAATGCTTTTTAAAAGACAAAATTATACCCACCTCTACTCTATCTCTGGCAGCTCATTCCAGACATTCACCACTCTGAAAAAATTGCTCCTCTGGACCCTTTTGTATCTCTCCCCTCTCACCTGGAACCTTTGCCCTCTAGTTTTAGACTCCCCTACCTTTGGGACAAGATATTGACTATCTAGCTGATCTGTGCCCCTCATTATTTTATAGACCTCTATAAGATCACCCCCTCAGCTCCAAAGAAAAATGTCCCAGTCCATCCAGCCTCTCCTTATAACTCAATCCATCAAGTCCCAGTAGCGTCCTACTAGATCTTTCCTGCACGCTTTCTGGTTTAATAACATTCTTTCTATAATAGGGTGACAAGAACTGCGCACAGTATAGCCAGATATTAAGTTATCCACACTCCCCCACCCCCCGCAAAAGAAACACCTCGCGACAGTGTGGCACTCCCTCAGTGTTGCCAGTGGGAGTGTCAGCATGGATTACGCTCTCAAGCCTTCCGATTCGGAGGTGGGAATGCCACCCACCGAGCCATTCCTGGCAGATCACAGAATCATACACTGCAGAAGGAGGTCATTCGGCCCATCGAGTCTGCACTAACTACAATCCCCACAAAGGCCTCATCCCCACAACCACATGCATTTACCCTAGCTAGTCTTCCTGACACTACGGGGCAATTTAGCATGGCCAATCCACATCTTTGGACACTAAGGGACAATTTACCATGGCCAATCCACCAGACCCGCACATCTTTGGACTGTGGGAGGAAACCGGAATCAGGTCACGTTGCAGCTTTATAGAACCTTAGTTAGGCCGCACTTGGAATATAGTGTTCAATTCTGGTCGCCACACTACCACAGGGATGTGGAGGCTTTGGAGAAGGTACAGAAAACATTTGCCTGGTGTAGAGAGCATTAGCTTTGAGGAGATGTTGGAGAAACTTGGTTTGTTCTCACTGGAACGACAGAAGGTTGAGGGGGAGACCTGAGAGAAGTCTACAAGATTACGATGGCACGGACAGAGTGGATAGTCAGAAGATTTTTCCCCCAGGGTGGAAGGGTCAATTACTCGGGGGGCACAGGTTTAAGATGCGAGGGGCAAGGTTTAAAGGAGATGTCCGAGGCAGGTCTTTTACACAGAGGGTGGTGGGTGCCTGGAACTCACTGCCAGGGGAGGTAGTGGAAGCGGATATGATAGTGACTTTTAAGGGGAGCCTTGACAAACACATGAATAGGATGGGAATAAAGGGATATGGTCCCCGGAAGGGTAGGGGGTTTTAGTTCAGATGGGCAGCAGGGTCAGTGCAGGCTTGGAGGGGCCGAAGGGCCTGCTCTTGCGCTGTAATTTTCTTTGTTCATTGTTCACCCCGAGAGAAACCCATGCAGACATGGGGAGAACGTGCAGACTCCGCACAGACTGTGACCCAAGCCGGGAATCGAACCTGGCGCTGTGAGGTACCAGCACTAACCACCGTGCCGTGCCCTCTCGCAAGAGGAACCGCGAGCGAACATTTCGGCCAACCGGAGTACCTTCAGAGTTGTCCTGATTCAGGTGCACGTCAGAAGGCGCAGTCTTGGCCGCCGACGGCACCTGTCTGCCCTCTCCGTTCACTGGCGGGTCCGTTGGCGGCGTTACCCTCGGCGTGCGTGGCAGCCGGGCCCGGGGTACCGGCGCGGTCCTGGCCGGCTGCTGGCGCGCACGGTCCTGAGCCGAACTCTCCGCCTTGGCCTCCTCGCCCTCCGTTAGGCCCAAAGCCTGCTGCAGCAGCTCCCGCATCTTGCGGACGTTGCCGGAATTGGACAGGACCTCGCCGCCGGCCGTCACGTCCGAGCTGCTGCGCCTGGCGGGCACCGGCGGACAGCTCGCCAGCGCCTCGCCTCCGCTGCCCTTCGCGGAGGGTTCCGGAACGGCAGGGGCCTGGGCTCCATCCTGCTTCCTGTGGCCCAGCATGAGGGGCTTTGGCTTGAGGGGGGGTTTGGGCTGCGGCTTCGCGGCCGGTCTCTGCGTCTCCGCCTCCGGGGGCCCGTTGACCATCGACGCCATCTTAACCGTTCCTCCTCAGCGACCGAGAGGTTTCTGGAAGGGAAGGACAAAAGAGTAAAAAAAATGTCAAAAACCGAACAACCGCTATTGAAAGGAACGCAAAATCAATCACAGATAAAAAGGAAGTCAGAATGGCTCAGGCCTCCATTCCTCACTTCACAGCCAGGCTAATAGGAATAGAACTCTCCAGATCCCCAAAAACCCTCCTCACAAATTCTGCCAGACTCGCCGCCTCAAAGATGGTGGTACTGAGGTTCATCCAACCCTTCCGTCGTCTCCTGGGCCCAAATGGGGGATGCATTTAGCGGGGAGGGGGGAGGGGGTGTGGCGGGGGAGAGAGACATTGTCAATTTGTACTCCCCCAGCATCCGCGTGGGTTTCCTCCGGGTGCTCCAGTTTTCTCCCACAGTCCAAAGGTACGTAGGTTAGGTGGATTGGCCATGCTAAATTGCCCCTTTGCGTCCAAAGATGTGCAGGTTAGGTGGATTGGCCATGCTAAATTGCCCCTTTGCGTCCAAAGATGTGCGGGTTAGGTGGATTGGCCATGCTAAATTGCCCCTTTGCGTCCAAAGATGTGCAGGTTAGGTGGATTGGCCATGCTAAATTGCCCCTTAGTGTTAGGGGAGTAGCTAGGGTGAATGCATGGAGTTATGGGGATAGAGCCTCAGTGGGATCGTTGTCAGTGCAGACTTGATGGGACTAATAGCCACCTTCTGCACTGGTAGGGATTCTCTGATTCTATCGCGTCTTGTTGAAGTTGTACAAGACTTTGGTAAGGCCACACTTGGAATACTGTGTACAATTCTGGTCACCCTATTATAGAAAAGGATATTATTAAACTAGAAAGAGCGCAGAAAAGATTTACTAGGATGCTACCGGGGACTTGATGGTTTGAGTTACAAATAGAGGCTGGATAGACTGGGACTTTTTTCCTCTGGAGTGTAGGAGGCTGAGGGGTGACCTTATAGAGGTCTATAAAATAATGAGGGACACAGATCAGCTAGATAGTCAATATCTTTTCCCAAAGGTAGGGGAGCCTAAAACTAGAGGGCATAGGTTTAAGCTGAGAGGGGAGAGAGAGACACAAAAGTGTCCAGAGGGGCAATTTTTTCACCTAGAGGGTGGCGAGTGTTTGGAATGGGCTGCCAGAGGCAGTAGGAGAGGTGGGTACAATTTTATCTTTTAAAAAGCATTTGGATAGTTACATGGGTAAGATGGGTATAGAGAGATATGGGCCAAACACGGGCAATTGGACTTGCTTCGGGGTTTAAAAAGAAAAGGACGGCATGGACAAGTTGGGCCGAAGGGCCTGTTTCCATGCTGTAAACCTCTATGATTTCATTGCAGCGTTAACGTAAGCCTACTTGTGGCACCGATAAAGAGAAAAAAAAAAGCTTTCACTGTCTGAAGGTGAGTGGGAAACAGCAGTGTGGGGTGCTGTAATGAGTACAGTAATGACAACTTCCCCTTTGTGTGGTAGAGGGATTAAGGAATTGGTTTAAATCATGTGAAGTGGAACAAAGCTCGTCGCAAAGCTGGGACGGAACAAACTCCACACAGCGCACGAATTGAAATTCTGCGGGTGGCACGGTGGTTAGCACTGCTGCCTCACAGCTTCAGGGAAGTGGGTTCGATTCCCGGCTTGGGTCACTGTCTGTGCGGAGTCTGCACGTTCTCCCTTTCTGCATGAGTTTCCTCCGGGTGCTCCAAGTTCCTCCCACAGTCCAAATATATGCTGGTTAGGGTGCACTGGCTGTGTTAAGTTCACCCTCAGTGTTGCCCGAACAGGCACCAGAGTGTGGCAACTGGGGGGTGTTTTCACAGTAACTTCATTGCAGTGTTAATGTAAGCCAACTTGTGACTAATAAATAAATAAACTTTATTGTGATAGAGTGAAAAGTGTTGTAAAAAGCTTGTTTTATTAGTCACAAGTAAGGCTTACATTAACCCTGCAATGAAGTTACTGTGAAATTTTTGTTTCTTGTGCGCTATAGAGAGAGCATACTGTTCATAAAGTAGGTTAGCACTGCTGCCTCACAGCACCAGGGACCCAGGTTCGATTCCCAGCTTGGGTCACTGTCTGTGCGGAGTTTGCACATTCTCCCCATGTCTGCATAGGTTTCCTCCCAGAGTCCGAAGATGTGTTGGTTAGATGGATTGGCCATGCTAAATTGACCCTTAGTGTCCAAAGATGTGTACGTTAGATGGATTGGCCAGGCTAAGTTGCCCCTAATATCAGGGGGATTAGCAGGCTAAATACATGGGGTCACGGGAGTAGGGGCTGGATGGAATTGTGATTGGTACAGACCCGATGGGCTGAAGAGCCTCCTTTTGCATTTTAGGAGATTCTATGATTTCCTTCCTGAAGGACATTAGTGAACCAGATGGGTTTTTCCAACAATGACTCATTATTAGATTCTTAATTCCAGATTTTTTTAAATTATTGAATTCAAATTTCCCCATCTGCCGTGGCGGGATTCGAACCCGGGTCCCCCAGAACATTAGCTGAGTTTCTGGGTTTATAGTCTAGTGATAATACCACTAGGCCATCACCTCCCCGTATCCTTATCAGGTAAGGGTGCTTAATCCAATTAGAAGAGATATCTGGGCAACACAGGGCGGGGTTGGGACAATGCTCAATCTGGCTGCCACGGAACTGAATGTGGATTGTCTACACCCACAGCTAAAGCTTAAAGTTTATTTTACTAACTACATTAAAATGGAGTAACTTTACAAAGTAAAGTTTATTTACAAAATAGAAAGGCTCGAGAGTTTCAAGTTTTTAAGTGTCAAGATCACCAACAACCTGTCCTGGTTCCCCCCCCCATGCCGACACAAGAGTTAAGAAAGCCCACCAACGCCTCTACTTTCTCAGAAGACTAAGGAAATTTGGCATGTCCGCTACGACTCTCACCAACTTTTACAGATGCACCATAGAAAACATTCTTTCTGGTTGTATCACAGCTTGGTATGGGCTCCTGCTCTGCCCAAGACCGCAAGGAACTACAAAGGGTCGTGAATGTAGCCCAATCCATCACGCAGGCCATCCACTGACTCCGTCTACACTTCCCGCTGCCTTGGGAAAAGCAGCCAGCATAATTAAGGACCCCACACACCCCGGACATTCTCTTCTTCCGTCGGGAAAAAGATACACAAGTCTGAGGTCACGTACCAACCGACTCAAGGACAGCTTCTTCCCTGCTGCTGTCAGACTTTTGAATGGACCTACCTCACATTAAGTTGATCTTTCTCTACACCCTAGCTATGACTGTAACACTACATTCCGCACACTCTCCTTGCCGTCTCTAAGAACGGTATGCTTTGTCTGTATAGTGCACAAGAAACAATACTTTTCACTGTATCCCAATACATGTGACAATAATAAATCAAATCAAATCCTTCTTCCCTATGTACTCTATGAATGGTATGCTTTGTATAGCGCGCAAGAAACAATACTTTTCACTGTATCCCAATACATGTGATGATAATAACTCAAATCAAATTTATTCGCGTCACAAGTAGGCATACATAGGCATGGTGACACAGGGGTTAACGCTGCTGCTTCACAGTGTCAGAGACCTGTGTTCAGTTCCAGCCTTGGGTCACTGTCTGTGTGAAGTTTGCACATTTTCCCTGTGTATGTGTGGGTTTCCTCTGGACGGTGCCACGGTCCAAGGATGTGTGAGTTGGGTGGATTCGTCGTGCGAAAATTGACCCTACTGTCAGGAGGATTAGCTAGGATAAATGTGTGGTGTTGCAGAATAGGGCCTGGGTGGGGTTATGATTAGTACAGACCCGATGGGCTGAATGGCCTCCTTCTGCCCTGTAGGCATCCTACGACAAACACTGCAATGAAGTTACTGTGAAAATCCCCTAGTCACCACACCCCGTCACCTGTTCGGGTAACACTGAGGGAGAATTTAGCACAACCAATGCACCCTGACCGGCACGTCTTTCGGACTGTGGGAGGAAACCGGAGCACCCGGAGGAAACCCACACAGACACTGGGAGAAGGTGCAGACTCCACACAGACAGTGACCCGAGCCGGGAATTAAACCTGGGTCCCTGACGCTGCGAGGTAGCAGCGTTAACCACCGTGCCGCCCAGTTGGAACCGGTCCAGTCTCTCATGTGACACTGATGTCTGTCACAGCCTCCGGGGTTTAGCAGAGTTCGAGGAAATATCCCTTTAAGGTGGAATCCACAGAATGCGGAACGACAAGGGGGAAAAAAAAACAAGTTAAATTTGATCGGAAGAGCCCAGGTTCAAAATAAACAAAGATACATCTCAGTGCATCCAAGTCTCCCTTATCTTTGATTCATATCAGGAGTGTGATGGAATACTCCCCACTTGCCGGGATGGGTGAGGCTCCAACAACACTCAAGGAGCTCAACGCCATCCAGGACAAAGCAGCCCCACTTGATTGGCACCTCATCCACAAACACTCACCCCTTCCACCATCCACACAGCCCTGCGTACCATCTACAAGGTGCACTGCAGCAACTCACCAAAGACCCTTAGACAGCACCTTCCAAACCCACCACCGCTACCATCTAGAAGGACAAGGGGCAGGAGATCATAGAATCATCACAGAACCCTACAGTGCATAAAAAAGCCCTTCGGCCCATCGAGTCTGCACCGACCACAATCCCACCCAGGCCCTTCCCACATATCCCTACATATTTTTTTTCACTGTATCCCAATACATGCGACAATAAATCAAGTCAAATCCTTCTCCCCTATGTACTCTATGAACAGTATGCTTTGTCTGTATAGCGCACAACAATACTCTTCACTGTATCCCAATACATGTGACAATAATAAATCAACTCCTTCTCCCCTATGTACTCTATGAACGGTATGATTTTGTCTGTGTAGCGCGCAAGAAACAATACTTTTCACAATAATAAATCCAATCAAATGAAGATGAACATAGTTTCCTGATGATGTCTCTAAGGGGCACCATGTAAAGGAATTGGAGGGTGGGGAGAGGGGGAATGTGTGTAGGGAAGGCGGGGGAGGGGGGGGAGAAGGGTGAGGATAGAACCCCCCAACCCACCCCCAGTCCTTCAGTAACATCACCTTGAGAAATCAGCTCATCTAGAAATAGCTGCTGGCTCCTGTCCTGCGCTTTGAGCTGTCCTGTCATTCAGAGATTAATGGTTAGCTTCACGGCTGAAGCTTTTTGTTTTCAGGCGTTCTCCAAGTCTTTCCGGGACACAGGGATTGCTCAACGTTCCCATAAAAGATTTCCCGAAGCAAAATGTCAAAAACATCCAAGATGGGAGACTGTTGTCAGGACTTGTTCTGTGGTTACACAGCTCAACTGGGCAGGTGTGTGTGAGAGAGAGTGTGTGTGTGTGTGTGTGTGTGTGTGTGTGTGTGTGTGTGTGTGTGTGTGTGTGTGTGTGTGTGTGTGTGTGTGTCTGAGAGAGTGTGTGTGTGTGAGTGTGAGTGTGAGTGTGAGTGTGTGTGTGAGTGTGTGTGTGAGTGTGTGTGTGAGTGTGTGTGTGAGTGTGTGTGTGAGAGAGTGAGAGATACGCGAGTGTGAGAGTGAGAGAGATCTGCGAGCGTGCATGCGACTGTAAGTGTGTGTGTGTGTAAGTGTGCGAGTGCAAGGCCAATTCACCTAACCTGCACATAGAAATCATAGAATCACATCAATCCTACAGTGCAGAAGGAGGCCATTTGGCCCATCGACTCTGCACCGACCACAATCCCGTTCAGGCCCTACCCCCATATCCCTACATATTTTACCCCATAAATTCCTCTAATCTACGCATCTCAGGACACTAAGGGCCAACTTTTAGCATCGCCAATCAACCCAACCTGCACAGCTTTGGACTGTGGCAGGAAACCGGGGCACCCGGAGGAAACCCACGCAGGCACGAGGAGAACGTGCAAATTCCACACAGTGACCCAAGCCGGGAATCGAACCCAGGTCCTTGGCGCTGAGAGTCAGCAGTGCTAACTACCGTGCCTATCCATGTGACTGAAGATACTGGAGCCATTTTCCTGAATCTTTTCTGCTCTCTCTCTTCAAATGCCTTAAAGTAGGCTCAACACCAGGTTAAAGTCCGACAGGTTCATTTGGTAGCACGAGCTTTCGGAGCGCTTTTCCTCCATCAGGTGAGTGAAGAGTTCAGTTCACAAACAGGGCACAGATAGACACAAACTCAATTTGCAAGATAATGGTTGGAATGTGAGTCTTTACAGATAATCAAATCTTAAATGTTCAGACCAATGCGAGTGGAGAGAGGGCTAAGCACAGGTTAAAAGAGATGTGCATTGTCTCCAGACAGGACGGTTATGAGATTTTGCAAGCCCAGGCAAGTTGTGGGGGCTACAGATAGTGCGACATGAACCCAAAATCCCGATTGAGGCCGTCTTCATGTGTGCGGAACTTGGCTATCAGTCTCTGCTCAGTAACCCTGCGCTGTCGTGTGTCGTGAAGGCCGCCTTGGAGAACGCTTACCCGAAGATCAGAGGCCGAAAGCCCGTGACCGCTGAAGTGTTCCCCGACAGGGAGGGAACACTCCTGCCTGGTGATTGTCGAGCGGTGTTCGTTCATTCATCCATTCTCATAGTGTCTGCAGGATCTCCCCAGTGTACCATGCCTCGGGACATCCTTTCCTGCAGCGTATCAGGTAGACAACGCTGGCCAAGACGCAAGAGTATGTACCGTGGCTGTCCCGAGGCATGGTACACTGGGGAGACCATGCAGACGCTACGATAATGGATGAATGAACACTGCACGACAATCACCAGGCTAGAGTGTTCCCTTCCTGTTGGGGAACGCTTCAGCGATCACGGGCATTCGGCCTCTGATCTTCGGGTTCTCCAAGGCGGCCTTCACGACACGCGACAACACAGAATCGCTGAGCAGAGACTGATAGCCAAGTTCTGCACACTTGAGGACGGTCTCAACCGGGATCTTGGGTTCATGTCGCACTATCTGGAACCCCCACGACTTGCCTGGACTTGCAAAGTCTCACTTACTGACCTGGCTGCAGACAATACACATCCCTTTAACCTTTGTTTAACCCTCTCTCCATTCACATTGTCTGCATCTATCAAGATTTGATTATCTGTAAAGACTCGCATTCCAACCATTATCTTGTAATTGAGTTTGTGTCTTTATACACCCTGTTTGTGAACACAACTCTCCACTCACCCAATGAAGGGGCAGCGCTCCATAAGCTCGTGCTACCAAATAAACCTGTTGGGAGTTGAACCTGGTGTTGTGCTCACCCCAGTCCAATGCTGGAAACTCCACATCAAGTGCCTTACATCCTTTGTAAGGTGTAACGCCCAGAACAGGATACAGTGCTCAAGTTGAGGCTAAACAAGTGTCTGGACATGTTTAATACAACATGACAGCTGAAATCCAACTCCAGCCTTGTGGGAATTCTGCAGAACCTCGCTCCTGTACTCCATTCTCCAGTTATTAAAGCCCATTTACTGCGTTTTCTCCCTCTTCAATGACTCATACCCACTAGGCACCAGGTCGATTTGCTCTGGCAATTGCTTCAGTAACGGTTGAGGGCTCTGGGTCTGTACTCGATGGAATTTAGAAGGATGAGGGGGGGGGATCTTATTGAAACTTACAGGATACTGCGAGGCCCTGGATAGAGTGGATGTGGAGAGGATGTTTCCACCAGGAGGGAAAACTAGAACCAGAGGGGCACAACCTCAGGGTAAAGGGACGATCCTTTAAAACAGAGATGAGGAGGAATTTCTTCAGTGGTGAATCTGTGGAACTCTTTGCCACAAAAGGCTGTGGAGGCCGGGTCATTGAAGTAAAGTTAAAGTTTAAAGTTTATTCATTAGTCACAAATAAGGCTTACATTAACACTGCAATGAAGATATGTGAAAATCCCCTAGTCGCCACATTCCTGCACCTATTCGGGTAACGCTGAGGGAGAATTTAGCACGGCCAATGCGCCCTAACCAGCACGTCTTTCGGACTGTGGGAGGAAACCGGAGCACCCGGAGGAAACCCACGCAGACAGTGACCCAAGCCGGGAATCGAACCCAGGACGCTGGCGCTGTGAGGCAGCAGTGCTAACCACTGCCCCCACTGCACCACCCCCGAGTGTCTTTAAGACAGAGATAGATAGGTTCTTGATTAATAAGGGGATCATGGGGAAAAGGCAGGAGAATGGGGATGAGAAAAATATCAGCCATGATTGAATGGCGGAACAGACTCGATGGGGCAAGTGGTCTAATTCTGCTCCCATGTCTTATGGTCTTAAGCTGTGCGACTCAGTAACAATAAAACACTTCTGACAGTTCAAATTATGGCTTTTCCCTTCAAGAACAACCCCCTCTCCCTCTTAGGATACTCAAAGGCAAAGCAGCAACGATCAAGGCAGCTAACCCAGAATAACAGTCTGGGCTCACAGTGGTTAGCACAGCTACCTCACAGTGCCAGGGACCTGGGTTCAATTCCCGGCTTGGTTCACCGTCTATGTGGCATTTGCACGTTCTCCAGGTGTCTGCGTGGGTTTCCTCCGGGTGCTCCAGTTTCCTCCCACCATCTGAAAGATGTGCGGGTTAGGGTGCATTGGCTGTGTAAATTCTCCCTCAGTGTTACCCCAACAGGCGCCGGAGTGTGACGACTAGGGGAATTTCACAGTAACTTCATTGCAGCATTAATTTAAGCCTTACTTGTGATGAATAAATAAACAAACTTTTAAGAATAGCAGTGACACACATCAGCGTGCATGATCACAGATAGAACGCTCCAGTTAGACAGGCTTGGCGACTTGTATAGCTAAATTGTTCTAAAAACACCTCCTGCGCAGTAGAAATGCCCAGAGGCGCCTCCTAGGAGTTTAAGTTTACTTATTAGTGTCACAAGGCTTACATTAACACTGCAATGAAGTTACCATGAAAATTCCCCAATCGCCACACTCCCGTGCCTGTTGGGGTAACACCGAGGGAGAATTTAGCACGGCCAATGCACCCAAACCAGCACGTCTTTTGCACTGTTGGAGGAAACTGGAGCACTCGGAGGAACCCACGCAGACACAGAGAGAACATACAGACACTGACCCAAGGCCGGGAATCGTACCCTGGTCCCTAACGCCATGAGGCAGCAGTGCTAACCACTGCGCCTCCCTTCAGTTTAAAGTTAATTTATCCTCCCACACAATACTCATTTTAAAATCCACCTTTGTAAATTTCTAAATGCTCCCCCTCCCTTATCAATATCCCAACTT
The DNA here is from genome assembly GCF_965287045.1 of Carcharhinus amblyrhynchos. Classification (NCBI taxonomy): domain Eukaryota; kingdom Metazoa; phylum Chordata; class Chondrichthyes; order Carcharhiniformes; family Carcharhinidae; genus Carcharhinus; species Carcharhinus amblyrhynchos. The sequence goes on along the minus strand of NW_027649784.1, from coordinate 241,494 downwards.
TGTAAATTTCTGTTGCCCCCCCCCCCACCCCCCGCATTGTCAATATCTCAACATTGTAAATTTCTGTTACCCCCCCCCACCTCATTGTCAATATCTCAACATTGTAAATTTCTGGGTCCCTTCCCTCTTCAATATCTCAACTTTGTAAATTTCTGTTGCCCCCTCCCCCCTTGCCAATATCTCAACTTTGCAAATTTCTAGACACCCCACTTGTCAACATCTCAAATTTGTACATTTCCATATGCCCCTCTTATCAATATCTCAACTTTGTAAATTTATGTTGCCCCCTTGCCAATATCTCAACTATGTAAATTTCTCCACGCCCCCCCCCCTTGCCAATATCTCAACTTTGTAAATTTCTCCACGCCCCCCCCTTGCCAATATCTCAACTTTGTAAATTTCTCCACACCCCCCCCTTGCCAATATCTCAACTTTGTAAGTTTCTAGACGCCCCCCCCCCACCTTGCCAATATCCCAACTTTGTAAATTTCTCTTGCCCACCCCCCCATTATCAATATCTCAACTTTGTAAATTTCTCCACACCCCCCCCTTGCCAATATCTCAACTTTGTAAATTTCTCCACACCCCCCCCTTGCCAATATCTCAACTTTGTAAGTTTCTAGACGCCCCCCCCCACCTTGCCAAAATCTCAACTTTGTAAGTTTCTAGACGCCCCCCCACCTTGCCAATATCCCAACTTTGTAAATTTCTCTTGCCCACCCCCCCATTATCAATATCTCAACTTTGTAAATTTCTAGACACCCCCCCTTGCCAATATCTCAACTTTGTAAATTTCTAGACGTCCCCCACCTTGCCAATACCCCAACTTTGTAAATTTCTAGACACCCCCCCTTGCCAATATCCCAACTTTGTACATTTCTTTTGCCCACCCCCCCATTGTCAATATCTCAACGTTGTAAATTCCTGGGGCCCCTTCCCTTTATCAATATCCCAACTTCACTAAATCCACTCCACACACACACAGACACAGCCGACAGCAAACTTTAAGAAAAAGATTCTTACAACGATCCAAGTATTCTTTACCTCCTGCCTGTACATCTGTCCGAAGCTGTCCCGAGCCAAAAAGAAAAGAATAAAATTCACTTTCCGATCCAAACGGGACTTGTCCAAGGAATTCCAGCAGTCTTCGGCCGAGTCATGATCTCTGTCGGGACACCGAGGAAAGGAGTGAGGTGAATTGCTCCTGTCCTTGTGCGAGTGTGAGTGAGTGAGGAAACTTGTCCTTTTGTTTTAACCGCCTCTCGCTCACTTAAAATGAGAGTAAGGAGATTTAAGACATGCAAGGGTAGGCGAACTTTACAAATGTGAGCCTCCCTGTTTCAACTGGGTATGTCTCCCTCTCCCTATTGTGCTGGGACACGGAGAGCGAGAGAGGTGTGCTTAAAAAAACATACAAAACTTTTTTTCCCCTCCCCTCTCTCTCTCTCTTCCTTTCTTTCTTTGAGCATGTGACTCCTATAGCGAGAAAGGCAGTTGTGTGTTTGGATAAAGCAGTGCTTTTTTTGTTCCTTGTGATAGCCTTATCGAATGTTATCGCAGTACAGGTTGGGGTGGGGAGGAAAGAGGATTTTAAACCAATATTCATTTTGAACGAAGCAGGGGAGAAAAGTCCCAAATCAAACAGCAACAGGGGTGGGATCGCAGTATTGACTTGGAGTAGGCTTGCAACTGGGAGTCTCAACAACCCCCCACCTCCACCTCCACCCTAGGATCATCCAGGGAGAGGAGATTTGATTTATTATTGTCACATGTATTGGGATACAGTGAAAAGTATTGTTTCTTGCACACTATACAGACAAAGCATACCGTTCATAGAGTACAGAGGGGAGAAGGATTTGATTTGATTTATTATTGTCACATGTATTGGGATACAGTGAAAAGTATTGTTTCTTGAGCACTATACAGACAAAGCATACCGTTCATAGAGTACAGAGGGGAGAAGGATTTGATTTATTATTGTCACATGTATTGGGATACTGTGAAAAGTATTGTTTCTTGCGCACTATACAGACAAAGCATACCGTTCATAGAGTACATAGGGGAGAAGGAAAGGAGAGGGTGCAGAATGTAGTGTTACAGTCATAGCTAGGGTGTAGAGAAAGATCAACTTAATGTGAGGTAGGTCCATTCAAACGTCTGACAGCAGCAGGAAGAAGCTGTTCTTGAGTCGGTCGGTACGTGACCTCAGACTTTTGTATCTTTTTCCCAATGGAAGAAGGTGGAAGAGAGAATGTCCGGGGTGTGTGGGGTCCTTGATTACGCTGGCTGCTTTTCCTGAGGCAGCGGGAAGTGTCGACAGAGTCAATGGATGGGAGGCTGGTTTGCGTGATGGATTGGGCTACATTCATGACCTTTTGTACTTCCTTGTGGCCTTGGGCAGAGCAGAAGTCCATACCAAGCTGTGTTACAACCAGAAAGAATGCTTTCTATGGTCCATCTGTAAAAGCTGGTGAGAGTTGTAGCAGGCTTGCCGAATATTAAAATAAAGTTTATTTATTAATGACAAGTAAGGCGTACATTAACACTGCAATCAAGTTACTGTGAAATTTCCTTAGCCTCCTGAGTAGAGGCGTTGGTGGGCTTTTTTAACTATAGCATCTGTGTAGAGGGACCAGGACAGGTTGTTGGTGACCCCAACCTGCAGGGATTGGGGAGAATGTGGGACTTGTGCCCACAGGGAGTGAGGAGAATGTGGGACTTGCGTCCATGGGGAGTGGGGGAGACTGGGGGACTCGCTCCCACGGGGAGTGGGGGAGACTGGGGGACTCGCTCCCACGGGGAGTGGGGGAGACTGGGGGACTCGCTCCCACGGGGAGTGGGGGAGAATGTGGGACTCACTCCCATGGGGAGTGGGGAGAATGTGGGACTCGCTCCCACGGGGAGTGGGGGAGAACGGGGGACTCGCTCCCACGGGGAGTGGGGGAGAACGTGGGACTCGCTCCCACGGGGAGTGGGGGAGAATGTGGGACTCGCTCCCACGGGGAGTGGGGGAGAATGTGGGACTCGCTCCCACGTGGAGTGGGGGAGAATGTGGGACTCGCTCCCACGGGGAGTGGGGGAGAATGTGGGACTCGCTCCCACGGGGAGTGGGGAGAATGTGGGACTCGCTCCCACGGGGGGAGTGGGGAGAATGTGGGACTCGCTCCCACGTGGAGTGGGGAAGACTGGGGGACTCGCTCCCACGGGGAGTGGGGGAGAATGTGGGACTCGCTCCCACGGGGAGTGGGGGAGAATGTGGGACTCGCTCCCACAGGGAGTGGTTGAAGTAAGTGGGGTCGACACTTTTAGGAGGAAGCCTGATAAGTAAATGATGGTGAAGGGTGGGGTGTGTTCTCGGAATAGGAGGATATGGGGATGGACTGAAATTAAGAGAGGCTGGGTGGAGGCCCATGTCGAGTCTGAGCACCAGCACAGAGCAGGAGGGCCGAATGGCCTTTTTCTGTGCTGTGTGTCTCTCAGAACTCTGAGCAAGTATTTCTTGTGGGATTATTGTTCTCGCAGAGGGTTCTGCTGTGCACGCCAGATTGAGTTCCACTGGAAAGGTCACAGTGAGGGATGTGGGTAAAATTCAGGAACCTGCTGTTCGTGTCATTTGGGTTTCGGAAGGGTTGTGAGTTGTGGGAGGGCCGGACTGCTGTGATCCTGAGGTGGTGAAGGGAGTAGGTGGTGGTATGTAGAGTGGCGATTTCAGCGCAGGCTGTGTGTGTGTGTGTGTGTGTGTGTGTGTGTGTGTGTGTATCTTAGAATATGTGTCTGTGCATGTGTTGTGTGTCTGTTCACGTCAATGTACGTGTTAATGTGCTCACGTGTGTCTGTGCATATGTGTGCCTGTATATGTCTCTGTGTATGTGTACATACGTGTGTGTGTGTATGTGTATCTGAGAATATGTGTCTGTGCATGTGTTGTGTGTCTGTTCATGTCAGTGTACGTGTTAATGTGCTCACGTGTGTCTGTGCATATGTGTGCCTGTATATGTCTCTGCATGCGTGTACATACGTGTGTGTGTATGTGTGTGTGTGATTGCATGTGTGTGAGTGTGAAGGAATGCCTCTGGGGAGAGGGAGAGGAAGAAGAGACTGGTGTGGGATTGATCAAAAGCAGAAGTGGGCAACCTGCGGCCCCCAGGGAGTGGGGATGGGGGGAGCACAGTCCGGCCCGCCTGGGTTCTGAGTGCGACCCATTCCCCACAAGACGTTTTGTTGACCGTTGCCCACGCGCAGGGTTTCCACATTCCGCTGATTACCATCCGGGTAGTTGTTTATTAAAGCCAGTCTGGCTGAGGAAATTCGCACATGAGGACAAGTGAGGTGAGGGGCGTGTGGATTGTTCACAAGATTGACTGTGAGGGCCCGTGCTGTGTCCAAAGTGTCAATATTTCTTTCTTTAACCGTTTGAAGTTGACTAGAGTTCCATTAATATGTCAACGATTAAACATTCTTTCCAACCGGTTATGAAATATTCAGCGTGTATTAAATGTATTCATGCGGTCACGGTGAGTGAACGAACCCCGTTCCAATCTGGTGGCCCGCTGAGATGAAGGAGGGCCTCTCGAGCGCCCGCTCACCAGCCCAGACTGCCCATCGCTAATTCTAGGTGTTAGAGGTCACCTTAAATCGACATCCACCCAAGTGATGGAGAGGACCTCCTCACAGTGAGGGGTGGGGTTGCTGGGAGAGACGAGGATTTAAAGGGGGAGGGATGTTATGATGACCATGAAGGCCACCGGGGGGGGATCGGCAATAGATCTACCCACAGGCTTCGTGAAGTGTGAGTTCCCTTATTGAGACAATAAGTAGAAGTCAGCGAAGCTTTTAAGCCTCGAACCTTACCCAGGCAGAGGTAGTAGGCCGCAAGGCGAAAACTGTACACCAAGGGAGTGACCCTTCCCTTTTCTCCATGCTAAAGGACGTTGGTGTCAGGCATTTGGCTGTATCACCACACTGGGTCACTCATTTCTCTCTCCTGGACAGAGTGAGGCACAAACAGGGACGTAGGAACAGGATGAGACCATTGGATTTCCCTCGAGTTAATCCTGCTATTCGATTAGATCATGATTAGGGCAGCACAGTGCTCCAGCACCGCTGCCTCACAACGCCAGGGACCTAGGTTCGATTCCAGGCCTTGGGTGACTGTTCTCCCTGGTGTCTGCGTGGGTTTCCTCCGGATGCTCCAGTTTTCTCCCACACGCCTAAGATGTGCAGGTTAGGTGGATTGGTCATGCTAAATTGCACCTAGTGTCCAAAGATGTCTAGGTTGGGTGGATTGGCCATGCTAAATTGCCCCTTAGTGTCCAGAAATGTACAGGTTAGATTGATTGGCCATGCTAAATTGCTCCTTACTGTCTAAAGATTTGCAGGTTAGGTGGATTGGCCATGCAAAATTGCCCCGTAGTGTCCAAAGATGTGTAGGTGAGGTGGATTGGCCATGTTAAATTGTCTCTTAGTGTCCAAAGATGTGCAGGTTAGGTGGATTGGCCATGCTAAATTGCCCCTTAGTGTTCAAAGATGTGCAGGTTAGGTGGATTGGCCATGCTAAATTGGCCCTTAGTGTCCAAAGATGTGCAGGTTAGGTGGATTGGTCATGCTAAATTGCCCCTTCGTGTCCAAAGATGTGCAGGTTAGGCGGATTGGCCATGCTAAATTGCCCCTTAGTGTCCAAAGATGTGCAGATTAGGTGGATTGGCCATGCTAAATTGCCCCTTAGTGTCCAAAGATGTGCAGGTTAGGTGGATTGGCCATGCTAAATTGCCCCTTAGTGTCCAAAGATGTGCAGATTAGGTGGATTGGCCATGCTAAATTGCCCCTTAGTGTCCAAAGATGTGCAGATTAGGTGGATTGGTCATGCTAAATTGCCCCTTAGTGTCCAAAGATGTGCAGATTAGGTGGATTGGCCATGCTAAATTGCCCCTTAGTGTCCAAAGATGTGCAGGTTAGGTGGATTGGCCGTGCTAAATTGCCCCTTAGTGTCCAAAGATGTGCAGATTAGGTGGATTGGCCATGCTAAATTGCCCCTTAGTGTCCAAAGATGTGCAGATTAGGTGGATTGGCCATGCTAAATTGCCCCTTAGTGTCCAAAGATGTGCAGATTAGGTGGATTGGCCATGCTAAATTGCCCCTTAGTGTCGGGGGGGTGCGGGGAAGCAGGGTAATATGTGGGGTAATGGGGCATAGGGCCTGGGTGGGATTGAGGTCGGTGCAGGCTCTATAGGCCAAAAGACCTCTTTCTGCACTGTAGGGAATCTATGAACGGGCTCAAAGAGCTTAATAGCCTTCTCCTGCTCCTCTTTCGTGCCTCCAAATAGGAATGAGAAAGAGAGAGAGAGAGAGAGACAAGATGTTGCTTTAGCCAGGTGGCTGTATCATGAAGTTATGCAAGAAATGACTCACAGGCTGCCTCTGGACTTGCTCACAGGAAGTTGGAGGACTGAGCGCTCCAGGATGCTAGATGTTCTGCACAGAGAACAATGAGTGATGATATTATGATGGAACAATGTACAAGCAATAGGTATTTCCTAATAGCCAAGAGAGGAATGCCCCAAGAGTAAGCAGGCGGAACCGTGTTCATCCTGCCTCAGACTTGGCACATTGTCCGTTGAATCCCTCACTGGTGTCTGTGTCGTCTCTGGAACCTTCCAGAGTCGCCCTGGCTGTCCCCTCCGTCAGCCAAACCTTGCGTCCGTTGGTTCACCGAGTGGCTTGCCAGAGCCACAACAATGTGGTTAACTCTCAACTGCCCTCCAACGTCAACTAAGGTTGGGTAATAAATGCTGGCCCAGCCAGCGACGCCCATGTCTAAATCATCAATAATTGAGTTTCCTTCATCAATTCCATTGGCATCTATGAATCATAGAATTCTCTTCAGTGGAGAAGGAGGCCATTTGGCCCATCAAGTCTATACCAATCACAGTCCAACCCAAGCCCTCGTTGTAACAGCACACAATTACCCGCTAATCCCCCTAACACTAGAGCCAATCAATCTATCTCATAAGACCATAAGGCAGAGAAGCAGAATTAGGCCACTCGGCCCATCGCGTCTGCTCCACCATTCAATCATGGCTGATATTTTTCTCATCCCCATTTTCCTGCCTTTTCCCCGTAACCCTGATCCCCTTATTAATCAAGAACCTATACATCTCTGTCTTAAAGACACTCAATGACCTGACCTCCACGGTGATCTGTGGCAAAAAGTTCTACAGATTCACTGCTGTCTGGCTGAAGAAATTCCTCCTCATTTCTGTTTTAAAGGATCATCCCTGTAGCCTGAGGTTGTGCCCTCTGGTTCTAGTTTTTCCTCCTAGTGGAAACATCCTCTCCACGTCCACTCTATCCAGGCCTTGCTGTATTCTGTAAGTTTCAATAAGATTCCTCCACTTCATTCTTCCAAACTCCAACGAGTACAGACCCAGAGTCTGCAACCGTTCCTCATATGACAAGCTCTTCATTCCAGGGAACCTCCTCTGGACCCTTTCCAAGGCCAGCACATCCTTCCTTAGATACGGGACATTTCTGGACTGGGGGAGGAAACCGGAGGAGACATGGAGGGAGAACGTGCAGACTCGTCACAGACAACGATCCAAGCCGGGAATCGAACCCAGGTCCCTGGCGCTGTGAGGCAGCAGTGCTAACCCACTGTGCCACCGTGCCGTCCGTGAATGAATGAAAAAAATTTTGGCCTACATGTGACTCCAGAGCCACAGCAATGTGGGTGACCCTTAACTGCCCCTCTGAAATAGCCGAACGAGGCACTCAGATCAAGAGTAATTAGAAACAGAGAACAATTTTTAAAATATTCATTCATGGGACATTGGGCATCGCTGGCTGGCCACCACTTGGGGGGGCAGTTGAAAATTCACCACAATGTTATAGTTCTGGAGTCACAAGTAGGTCAGACCAGGTCAGATTTCCTTCCCTAAAGGACTAAGTGAGGCAGATGGGTTTTTCCAACAATCGCTTTGTTCCTTGATTCCACATTTAAAAAGAAAACTGAATTCTGTCGTGGCGGGATTCGAACCCTGGGTCCCCAGAAGGTGAGCTGAGTTTCTGCGTTAATAGCCCAGCATTAATCGTCCAGCAGTGGGAGGCCATCACCTCCCACTGCTACTTGGGAGATGCGGGGAAAGAAAACACCTGGAGATCTTACAGCGCCACCCTGGGCAAGAAGTTGTAACTACAGCGTGACTGTTTACATGGAAATTCTCCATTATAAAGGCAGAATTTACAATAGAAATTACATTTGCCTTCTAATCTAGTTTCATTTAGAGATTCAATTACGTGTGGGCATCTGCCCAGTTGCAACACCTCTTCAGAGTAAATAAAGGCAATTACAAAGGAATGAGGGCAGAGTATGGGAATGAGGTCAGCAGAAAAGATGGTTGACCAACAATGGTAGACATTTATGAAACCAGTTCATGACTCACGACAAAGATACATCCCTGGAAGGGTAGCTCAACCATGGTTATCCGAGGAAGTTGAGGGTGGTATTAAACCGAAAGAAAAAGAATATGCGATGTGGTACAAGATTAGTGTTAAGACAGAGGATTGGGAACATGTTAAAAGATGACCCAAAAATAATGGAAGAAGAAGATAAAACTATGAGGGTAAACTAGCAACTACAAAGGACAGAGAAAATTTACAGCACGGGAACCGGCCCTTCGGCCCTCCAAGCTGGTACTGACCACGCTGCCAACTGAACTGAAACTCCCTACCCTTCCGGGGACCATATCCCTCTACTACCATCGTAATCTCGCTGCCCGGGGGGAGGTAGTGGAAACAGATACGATTTTGACTTTTAAGGGGTGCCTTGACAAAAACATGAATCGGATGGGATTAGAGAGATATGGTCCCTGGAAGGGTAGGGGGTTTTAGTTCAGTCCGGCAGCATGTTTGGTGCAGGCTTGGAGGGGCCGAAGGGCCTGTTCCCGTGCTGTAATTTTCTTTGTTCTTTGTATTCATGTATTTATCCAGACGGCCCTGAAAAGTCACTATCGTATCTACTTCCACCCCCTCCCCCGGCAGCAAGTTCCAGGCACCCACCACCCTCTTGCCTCGTACGTCTCCTTTAAACCTTGCCCCTCGCACCTTCAATCTATGCCCCCTAGTAATTGACTCTTCCACCCTGGGGAAAAGCTTCTGACTATCCATTCCGTTCATGCCCCTCTTGCAGACTTCTAACAGCTCACCCCTCAACCTCCGTCATTCCAGTCAGAACAAACCAAGTTTCTCCAATCTCTCCTCATAGCTAATACCCTCCAGACCAGGCAACATCCTGGTAAGTCTTTTCTGTACCCCATGTAATGTACAAATGAACTTCTTTAAATGTATCAAAGGGAAGAGAGGGACCAAAGTGAACGCAAGCCACTGAGAGAACGAGACTGGGGAAATAGTAATGGGGAACCAGGAAATGGCAGAGGAATTAAATAAGTACTTTGCATCAAAGTGGAAGACACCAATAACATTCCAAGAATACTAAATAATCATGGGAAAAAGAGGAGGAAGGGAATTAATGCATTAACTAAATGTAAGACGAAGTTTATTTATTGTTATCACAATTCGGCTTACATCAACACTGCAATGAAGTTATGGTGAAAATCCCCTGGTCGCCTCACTCCAGCGCCTGTCTGGGTAACACTGAGGGAGAGTTTAGCACAGCCAATGCACCCTAACCAGCACGTCTTACAGACTGAGGGAGGAAACTGGAGGAAACCCACACAGACAGGGTTGTGTGTGTGGGGAGAAGGGGCGGAGGGGGTGGGGAGGGAGGGAGCCGGGGGGAAAGAATGTGCAGACTCCATGCAAAGGCAGTGACCCAATCCAGGAATCGAACCCGGGTCCCTGACGCAATGAGGCAGCAGTGCTAACCCACTGTGCCACCCTGTTCTATCAATAACTATCACTCGAGATTCAGTACTCGGGAAACAAATGGGGACTGAAGGGTGACAGGTTCCCCGGACTTGATGGGTTGCGTCCTAGGATATTAAAATGAAGCAGCTAGGTTGATTGGCTATGCTAAAAAACTTGACCCTTAGTGTCCTGAGATGCTTAGGTTAGAGGGGGATTAGCGGGTAAAATAAGTAGGGATATACGGGTAGGTCCTAGGTGGGATTGTGGTCGGTGCAGACTCGATGGGCCGAAGGGCCTCTTTCTGCACTGTAGGGTTCTATGATTCAAATCCTTCTCCCCATATGTACTCTATGAACGGTATGCTTTGTCTGTATAGCGCTCAAGAAACAATACTTTTGACTGCATCCCAATACATGTCACAATAATAAATCAAATCAATCCTCTATTCATACTATTTCCAACACCATGCCCTGTTACCTCATTAAGTTTTGTGTGGTACATTACCAAATGCTTCTTGGAAATCCAAATATATTACATCGACTGGTTCCCCTTTATCGATCCTGCTCATAACTCCACAAAGAATTTTAATAAATTTGTCAGGCATGATTTCCCCTCTGCGAAGCCATGTTGACTGTGCTTGGTTATATTATCAATTTCCAACTGTTCTGCTATTACATCCTTTATAATGCATTTGGAGCATTTTCCCAATTACAGATGTTAAGATACCTGACCTATAGTTACCTGTTCTCTTGTCTCCCTTTTCTTGGATTTAAGAGTATAGTAAGAAGTCTCACAACACCGGGTTAGAGTCCATTAGGTTTATTTGGCAGGACAAGCCTTTGGGGTGTTGTCTCTTCCTCAGGTGAGTAAGGAGTTCTATTCATAAACAGGGGCATATATGGACACAAACTCAATTTACAAAATAATGGTTGGAATGCGAGTCTTTACAGGTAATCAAGTCTTAATGGTACAGACCATGTGAGTGGAGAGAGGGCCACTCATATTGTCTGCATCTTTAAAACTTGATTACCCGTAAAGACTCACATTCCAACCATTATCTTGTGGTGAGTTTGTGTGTGTGTGTGCCCCTGTCTGTGAACACAACTCTTCACTCACCAGAAGGAGGAGCCTGAGACTCCGAAAGCTTGTGCTGCCAAATAAACCTGTTGGACTTTAACCTGGTGTTGTGAGACTTCTCACTGTGCCCACCCCAGTCCAACGCCAGCATCTCCACACCTTGAATGAGGGTGTTACATTGGCAGCTTCCCAATCCTCAGGGACTTTCCCAGCACTTAAGGATTCTCGGAAGATTACTAACTGTGCTGTGCAGACAGGATGGAAAGCTGGTTTGAGTGATGGGTTGGGCTACGTTCACAACTCTTTGTAGTTTCTTAGCACAGAGCGTGCTATGGCCAAGTATGCGGATGATTCAGTGGTGGGAGGGGTGGAGGATATAGGAAGTTTACAGAGAGATATTGACAGGCAAAGCAAGTGGGCAGAAAATTGGCAAATGGAATTCAACATGGGAGGCAAGGGAGAAAATTGCAAGGAAATCTGACCCCAAATTTTTAATTGCTCTGGCCACAGCGGGAGGTGCCAGCTAATGTGGTTCCACTTTTCAAGAAGGATGGTGGAGATAAATCAGGGAATTACAGACCGGTGAATTACAGACACGCAGCAATGTGAAGGAAACTACCAGGGGGAAAATCTGAAGAAAGAGATCTATCTCCACTTGGTGAGGCTGCATAGCTTCGTCAGAGGGAGTGTCATGCCAAATTAATTTGATTGAATTTTTCGAGGAGGTGACCTGGTGTGTAGATGAGGGTAGTGCGGTGGATGGAGGTTATGTGGATTTCATCGCAGCCTTTGACAAGGTCCCACAAAGTCCTCCAGATGGTGCCGGAGCGAGGTGAATTCTTGTGAGCTGTGCCCAACACACCTTCTAATTCTACCTTTTACTCTCGTTTTACGCTTCTAAAACTTCGTTCTAACTCTTTTATCTGCATCCTAGCTATGACTGGAACGCTACATTCTGCACTCTCTTATTTCCTTCTCTAGGAATGCAGTGTTTTGTCTGTATAGTGCACAAGAAACAATACTTTTCGCTGTATCCCAATACATGTGACAATAATAAATCAAATCCTTCTCCCCTATGTATTCTATGAACGGTATGCTTTGTCTGTATAGCACGCAAGGACAATAATTTTCACTGTATCCCAATACATGTGACAATAATAAATCAAATCAAATCCTTCTCCCCTATGTACTCTATGAATGGTATGCTTTGCCTGTATAGCGCACAGGAAACAATACTTTTCACTGTATCCCAATACATGTGACAATAATAAGTCAAATCAAATCCTTCTCCCCTATGTGCTCTATGAACAGTATGCTTTGTCTGTATGGTGCGCAGGAAACAATACTTTTCACTGTATCTCAATACATGTGACAATAATAAATCAAATCAAATCTTTCTCCCCTATGTGCTCTATGAACAGTATGCTTTGTCTGTATGGCGCGCAGGAAATAATACTTTTCACTGTATGTTGATACATACAATAGGCGGCACAGTGGGTTAGCACTGCTGCTTCACAGCTCCAGGACCCGGGTTCGATTCCCGGCTTGGGCCACTGTCTGTGTGGAGTTTGCACATTCTACCCGTGTCTGCATGGGTTTCGTCCGGGTGCTCCGGTTTCCTCCCAAGCATATGCGGGTTAGGTTGATTGGCCATCCTAAAAATGGGGGGGGGGGGGGGGGGGGTAGGGCCTGGGTGGGATTGTGGTCGGTGCAGACTCGATGGGCCGAATGGCCTCTTTCTGCACTGTAGGGTTTCTATAATGATTCTACGATGTGACAATAATGAATCAAATTAAACGTGAAAAACTGATAAAGACGGGGTTAAAAACACAGCACAGAGGAGGTTTGTTACAATGTTAGAATCACTACACTGCAGAATGAGGCCATTCGGTCCATCAAGTCTGCACCGAGCACAATCCCACGCAGGACCTATTCCCGGATCCCCACATATTTCTCCCTGCTAATCCCTCTGACCTGGTGGCAATTTATCACGGCCAATCAACCTAACCAGCGCATCTTTGGACTGAGAGGGGAAACCCACGCAGACACGGGGAGAACGTGCAGACTCCACACAGACAGTGACCCAAGGCCAGGATTGAACCCAGACTCCTGGCACCATGAAGCAACAGTGCTAACCACTGTGCCACGATGCCGTCCAAGCTGTGTTGACCATGTGCCTGTTTGCTATCAGGATAGATGGTCAACATTTTTCACAAAAGTGGGGGGGGGGGGTGGGGGTCTAAAACCAGAGGTCATAGGTTTAAGTTAAAGTCCAACAGGTTTATTTTGGTAGCACAAGCTTTTGGAGCGCTGCTCCTTCATCACCTGATGAAGGACCTTGTGACTCGGAAAGCTTGTGCTACCAAATAAACCCGTTGGACTTTAACCTGGTGTTGTAAGACTACTTATTGTGCCCACCCCAGTCCAACGCCAGCATCTCCACATCATAGATTTTAAGGGGAGAGATGCAAAAGGGACAATTTTTAAAATTTTAAAAAGAGGGGCAATTTTTTCACACAGAGGGTGGTGAGTGTCTGGAGCAAGCTGCCAGAGGTAGTAGTAGAGATGGGTACAATTTTGTCTTTTAAAAATATTTGGACAGTCACATGGGTACAGAGGGATATAGGCCAACACAGGCAACTGGGACTAGCTTAGTGGTTTTAAAAAAAGGGCGGAACGGACAAGTTGGGCCGAAGGGCCTGTTTCTGTGCTGTAAACCTCAATGACTCGGATGATCCCAGGTACGGAGGGACTGCTGTACGAAGAAAGATTAAACAGGTTGGGTCTGTACACCCTGGAGGTCAGAAGAACGAGAGGTGACGTGATTAGAGTAGAGAAGATTCTTGACGGGGTGGATGGAGGGTTAGACAGGGTAAATGTTCAGAGGATAGTTCCACTCATGGGAGAGCGAGGGACCAGAGGGCAGAGTCGCAGAATAAAGGGATATTAATTTCAGATGGATTCGAGGAAGAATTTCTTCTCTCATCGTAATAAGACCATCAGCCATGACTTATTAAATGTTGACTGGGCTTAAAGGGCCAAATGGCCTCCTCCTGTTCCTATTTCAGTGGGCCTTATGGTTTAATGGTCACCTTAAGACATTTAATTCCAAATTTTGATTCAACGTGTGAAAAATACTTCCTCAGGCTCTATTACTCATATGTTTATTTATTAGTCACAAGTCGGCTTACATTAACACTGCAATGAAGTTACTGTGAAAAATCCCCTGGTTGCCCACACGCCGGTGCCTGTTCGGGTAACACTGAGGGAGAATTTAGCACAGCCAATGCACCCTAACCAGCGCGTCTTTCGGACCGTGGGAGGAAACCGGAGCACCTGGAGAAAACCCACGCAGACACAGGGAGAACGTGCAGATTCCACAGAGACAGTGGCCTGAGCCGGGAATCAAACCCGGGTCCCTGGTGCTGTGAGGCAGCAGTGCTAACTGCTGCGCCACTGTATCACTGAGGGAGTGCTGCATTGCTACTGGTGCCAATATTTCAGTTAACATTTAAACCCTTCTTCTAAGGTGGATGCGAGTGTCCCCAGGGCTACCCTCCTCAGACCGCACCTTCCAAACCGACCACCGCCACCATCTGTGCATGCGTGCTTTCCTCCGGGTGCCCTGGTTTCTTCCCACACTCCAAAGATCTGCAGGTCAGGTTGATTGGCCATGGTAAATTACTCCTCAGTATCCCAAAGATGTGTAGGTTAGGTGGATTGGCCATGCTAAATTGCCCCTTAGTGTCCAAAGATGTGCAGGTTAGGTGGATTGGCCATGCTAAATTGCTCCTCAGTATCCCAAAGATGTGTAGGTTAGGTGGATTGGCCATGCTAAATTGTCCCTTAGTGTCCAAAGATGCGCTGGTTAGGGGGATTGGCCATGCTAAATTGTCCCTTAGTGTTGAGGAACGAGTTGGGGTCAATGCATTGGGTTATGGGGATAGGGCCTGGGTGGGACTGTGGTCAGTGCAGATTTGATGGGCCGAATGGCCTCCTTCTGCACTATACAATGCTCTGAATGTGTATAGTTTGATTAAAGTATAAAACTGAGAACTGTGAAATATTCAAGTTAAGGAAATTGTAAACATGAGTGTTTTTCACTGCTTGTAATCATTGGGAATGTCGTTTCTGTAAGGTTTTATTTCAGGTTATTCATGAATAAAGTATTTTTTGAAATAAAAAAGAATAATTTTAATAAATTAAGATATTGTTACACTAATTATTTTCCAATCAGACAATTCTGTTGAAACAAGATCAGAATGAATGGCCTAGCAGGGCTAGAAGGGCTGAATGGTCTACTCCTGATTCTACGTTTTTACAAGTTTGGGTTTTTCTTTGACTTTTTTATTTCTTATTTCTTTTCCTATTTCTTATTCCCTTTCTGTTTTAAATATACATTATTGTTGCATTGAAATTAATATTTGGTGAAGAATCTTCTAAATCCGGGAGCCTCCCGGCCAAGGCGGGAGGAGTTGGCAACGCTCTGCTGGCGGAGAGAGGGGGCGGGTCTGCGCTGTACGTGATGACGCTGCGATGGGTGGGGCTGTACATGCAGACGTGTATACGGCTTGACGCAATGGCCAAGGGGCGGGTGCTCACCAGCTGGTCTAGGTGATGACGAGCGCTGGAGGTAGTGGGGCTGGACGTGATAACACAACAGTGGAGCGGGACATACAACAGCCGGCGCTACGTGATGACGACAGAGAAGGCGGCGCTCTGCGGACTGCGTGATGACGAAAGATGGGAAATGGGGTCGTGCCGCGGCTGTTGCCGCGTGTCAGTGAGAGGAAGATCCGTCCGTGCACTCACCTGAGGAAGGAGTAGCGCTGCGAAAGCTCGTGAATCCAAAATAAACCTGTTGGACTTTAACCTGGTTTTTGTGAGACTTTTTAACTTTCCGTGTGTTGAACATGCTGACGAAAAGAGGGGGGGCGGAGCTCTGTCTGGAGACGGGAGGGTGCGGCCGGGACTCAGCGGGGGTGGGACTGCGTGATGACGGAGACCAGACGTGGATGACGATTAAAGGGGGCGGGACAGTTAATGATGTGAACAGAGGGCGGGTCTATAGCGGACGGTGCGGGCTGAGGGGTGGGGCTGTGGGGGATGGGGGCGGGGCTCTGGGTGGTAACGGTCAGAGAGGCGGGACTACATGATGGCGCGGACGGGGGCTGACTTGTGCGCCATGACGTGGAGATGAGGCGGGGCAATGCTCCATGACACGCTCAGGGGGCGGGGCTATGCAGGACGACGCGAGGATGGGGCGGGACAGTGCGTGGTTACGCGGCCAGTGGGGGGGGAAACAGTGAGAGATGACGCACTCAGGGGCGGAGATGTGCGTGATGACATACTCAGGAGGCGGAGATGTGCGCGCAGACGCGCTCAGGCGGCGGGGCTGTGCTTGATGACGCGCTCAGGGGGCGGGCCCGGGCTCGCGCGGTTGATGTTTATTCCAGCTTGCTGCTGTCGGTGAGTTTTAAGCCGGTTAACCCCTTAACTAATGATAACTAGCATAACCAGCCCGCCTCAGGAAGAGGGTGAGAATGAATGAACCTGGTTAATGATAACCCGCTAGATAAGCGCTAGTTAGGCAGTAACTAGCCGGGATGTGGGGGTGCTTCAGGGTCAGCGGGGCTCGCGTGAATTCCAGGCCGGGGCCTGAGCGCTGGGCCCTGAGGAGAAAGAGGGAGAGCCCGGAGTCCCCCAGCACAGGGGCAGAGCCGGCCCTGTTTCCCACCCCCCCCCCCCCCCCAGCACAGGGGCAGAGCCGGCCCTGTTTCCCACCCCCCCCCCCCCCAGCACAGGGGCAGAGCCGGCCCTGTTTCCCACACCCCCCCGCCCCCCCCCCCCCCCCCCAGCACAGGGGCAGAGCCGGCCCTGCCTGCCCTCCCCCTCCCCCCCCCCCCCCAGCGTCGGGGCAGAACCAGCGCCGCCCCCCACCCCCCCCCCCCCCGGCAGGGGCCGGGGCCGGGGCCGGTCTCCCCTCCGCCCCCCCCCCCCCCCCCCCAAGCACAGGGGCAGAGCCAGCCCTGCCTTCCCCCCGCCAGTGCAGGGGCAGCCCTGTCTTCCTGCATATTGAGATCCCAGCGATAAAGTTGCCGTTTGAAAAGAAAGCAGCATTCATCTGCCTAATTAGTGTGCAAATGAACGATGGATCTGGTTTTAAATGTGGATTATGTTTTCATATCGATGTGATACATCAGACACACATGTTTGATTTACAAATATAAAAATACATCAGGTACATACACACATACTTATGTGTTTTATCTATATATATATATCATATGCATCGGGCGCCAATATATCAGACATACACACATATATTTACATATATTTGTGTATATGCCTGTGTCTGATGTATTTGTGCCCGGTGGCACAGTGGTTAGCACTGCTGCCTCACAACACCAGGCACCTGGGTTTGATTTCCATGCACATTCTCTCTCCACTGTGTCTGTGTGGGTTTCCTCCCACAGGCTGAAAGACACACTGGTCAGGTGGATTGGCCATGCTAAATTACCTCTTAATGTCCAAAAATATGTAGGTTAGGTGTATTGGCCATGCTAAATTGCTCCTTAATGTCCCAAGGTCGAGGTTAAGAGGATTAGTGGGGTTCTGAGGTATACCTGGGCAAGAGTCGGGGCAGACTTGTTGGGCCAAATGGTATCTGCACTGTAGGGTGTTTATGCTGGGAGGATTGACAGGTGGGAGCTCGAGGGACCCAGCTGCCTATTCCTGCTCCTAAACCGTATGTTTGTGTGTCGCACTGTGTCAGTCCTGTACTGGGAGCACCAGCCTGGGCTATTGTGCTCCAGAGGGGGTGTAGACCCATAGCTTCTGGCTGAGAATGTGCCCCCCCATCCCTCCCACAAACTGAGAAACAGCTGACCCTGCAAAGCTTCTCCGATTCTGTGGACATCGCGACCAGAAGAGGCCCCCCCCCCCAATGCTGCAGGGGACCTTCTCCCAAGTGGACACGCTTCGTACATGGGCTGATCTGAGCACAAGACGGGCCGTACTAACATGACAGGCTTAGCACTGTTCCCTTCCCCAGTGGGTTGGGGGAGGAGCTGGACACTGGCCAAGTCTGCCTAACTCAGGGACCCAGTGGCCACCCGTGCTGAGGGTTCAATCCCAGAACCTTCCTGGTCCACAGGTTCAGGGTGCGATGATAACCTGTACCTGGTAGGTCTTCAGCACGACTCTTAAACCTTTCGGTGCACACATCCCTGTTGGACAAGAATAAGAAGCGTTACGGAAGTAAGCTGGGTGGATTCAGTTCAGATATGGACTGGCCACGGTCTAACTGAGGGATGGATCAGACTCAAAGGGCTGAATGGTCTCTTGTTGTCAAATCCATGTATGCTTCTGTTTGTGACAGTGATGGGTGGATTCTCCACCTAGGATCACTGTGCGAAACAGAAAATGCTGGAAAATCCCAGCAGGTCTGACAGCATCTGTGGAGAGAGAATCAAGCCAACGTTTTGACACTTCTTCTGACCATTCTGGTCACCCAGACTCGAACTTGGCTCTATTCTCCGACTGAGATTTTCGAGCGTTTTTTGGTTTTGCTTCAGAATCCAGCATCCGCAGTCATTTGGCATAGAATCCCTACAGTGCAGAAGGAGGCTATTCGGCCCATCGCGCCTGTACTGACCACAATCCCACCCAGGTCCTATTCCCATAACCCCACAAATTTACCCTGCTAATCACCCTGACGCTAAGGGACAACTTAGCATAACTAATCCACCCTAACCTGCACATCTTTGGACGCTAAGGGGCAATTTAGCATGGCCAATCCACCTAACCCGCACATCTTTGGACAATAAGGGACAATTTAGCATAGCCAATCCATCTAACATGCACATCTTTGGACACTAAGATCCAATTTAGCATAGCCAATCCACCTAACCCGCACACTTTTCGGACTGTGGGAGGAAACCCATGAAGATGTGGGGAGAACGTGCAGACTCCATGTAGACAGTGACCCGAGGCCGGCAATCGAACCTGGGTCCCTGGTGCTGTGAAGCAGCAGCGCCTACCACTGTGCCCTTGTGCTGCTTTTATTGCTGTGACAAATGTTGGTTTCTGAAACAAAACGTGTGGAGCTGAATTGAATTGCACTGCTAGTGTTGACACAGTGATATTTCTGTGTGACTGCCTTCCTCCCCTTCCCCAAGGAGTGGGGGGGGGGACGATTTCTGATGGTGATGATATCTCTGAAAGACACGTGTGTGAAGGCTTAATTTTTTTGATTAGATTTATTGTTGTCGCATGTATTGGGATACAGTGAAAAGTATTGTTTCTTATGCATCATACAAAACATTTCATTCATAGAGAAGGAAAGGAGAGAGTGCAGAATGTAGTGTTACAGTCATAGCTAGGGTGCAGAGAAAGGTCAACTTAATGCGAGGTAGGTCCATTCAAAAGTCTGACAGCAGCAGGGAAGAAGCTGTTCTTGAGTCGGTCGGTACGGGACCTCAGACTTTTGTATCTTTTTCCCGACGGAGGAAGGTGGAAGAGAGAATGTCCAGGGTGCGTGAGGTCCTTGATTATGCTGGCTGCTTTTCCCGAGGCAGCGGGAAGTGTAGACGGAGTCAATGGATGGGAGGCTGGTTTGTGTGGTGGACTGGGCTATGTTAGAACCATAGAAAATTATAGCTCAGAAACAGGCCCTTCTTGTCTGTGCCGAACCATTTTTTTGCCTCGTCCACTGACCTGCACTTGGACCATATCCCTCCACACCCCTCTCATCCATGAACCCGTCCAAATTTTTCTTAAATGTTAAAAGTGATCTCGCATTTACCACTTTATTCGGCAATTCATTCCACACTCCCACCACTCTCTGCGTCAAGAATCCTCCCCCGAATATTCCCTTTAAACTTTCTCCTTTTGCCCTTAACCCATGCCCTCTGGTTTTTTTTCTGCTCTAGCCGCAGTGGGAAAAGCCTGCTTGCATTCACTCTATCTATACCCATCAAACCCTTATACCTCTATCAAATCTCCCCTCATTCTTCTACGCTGCAGGGAATAAAGTCCTAACCTAGTCAATCTGTCTCTGTAACTCAGCTTCTCAAGTCCCGGCAACATCCTTGTAAATTCATGATCCTTTTTGTCATTTTTTGAGGTCTTGGGCAGAGCAGGTGCCATACCAAGCTGTGATACAACCAGAAAGAATGCTTTCTGTGGTGCATCTGTAAAAGTTAGTGAGGGTCGTAGCAGACATGCCAAATTTCATTAGTCTTTTGCAGCTCAGGGAAGGGCAGAAAAAGACCTGGGAGAAATAATGAAATCGATGACAACAGATGCTTGTGGAGTCATGTTAGCACAAATGGAGACTTTTAATACAGTCTATCTGTGGACATAGCTATCGAATCAGCCCTATTTCCCCTAAAGCCATTTCAAGTATCTCTCCTGTTGCCTTCTGAAAGATGCTTTTTGGTGTTCCTTGCAAGGGCAGGTGAGTTTAAAAATAGGGATGCCTCACTGCAGCTGTATAGAGGCCACATCTGTAGCACCGGGTACAGGGTCGGTCTCCCTCTCCGATAAAGGATAGCATTACATCAGAGGCCACTGAGGTAAGGCTCCCTCCACTCATTCCTGGGATCAAGGGGTTACCTGATGAGGAAGGGTCAGGTGTGCACCCACCGAAGGCGTGTTGAAATGCGGGATCCCGAGGGGGCTTGATAAAATGGATGCTGGAAGGACTTTACCTGCTTGTGAGGGAATTCTCAACTGGGGGACGTGGTTTAAACACAAAGGGGTCCCACATCTAAGATGGAGATGAGGAAAAATTTCTTCCCTCAGTGGCTGTTAGTGTGCAGAATTCTCTCTCCTCCCCCTGATTACCCCTTGAGAAGGTGGGGCTGCAGTTTATAAAGTCTAAAGTTTATTTATTTATTAGTGTCACAAGTGAGGCTGACATGAACACTGCAATGAAGTTACTGTAAAATTTCCCTAGCCGCCACACTCCGGCATCTGTTCGGGTAACACTGAGGGAGAACTTAGCACAGCCAATGCACCCTAATCAGCACGCCTTTCGGACTGTGGGAGGAAACTGGAGCACCCAGAGGAAACCCACGCAGACACGGGGAGAATGTGCAGCCTCCGCAAAGACAGTGACCCAAGCTGGGAATCGAACCTGGGACCTGGCGCTGAGAGGCAGCATGCCACCGGGCTGCCCTTAGTCTCTGAGGTGTCGGTACTTCTGCAGCGCTGTTAGGGAGGGACTTCCAGGATTTTGACCCAGCCACAGTGAAGGAACGGCCAACAGATTTAGGATTCCCGACTTGGGTCACTGTCTGTGCGGAGTCTGTATGTTCTCCCTGTGTCTGCATGGGTTTCCTCCTAGTGATCTGGTTTCCTTCCAAAGATGTGTGAGTTAAGTGGATTGGCTGTGCTAAATTGACCCTATTGTTAGGGGGATTAGCAGGTAAACATGTGGGCTTACGGAGATGGGACCTGGGTGGGATTGTGGTCGGTGCTGACTCAATGAGCTGAACAGCCTCCTTCTGCATTGTAGGGATTCTATGATTCTGTCAGGATAGTGAGCGGGAGCTTGCAGGCGGTGGTGTTCCCAGAGAGACTATGTCAGTTAGGATTATATTCACTGGAGTTTAGAAGAGTGAGGGGGGAATCTCATAGGAACTTATAAAATTCTAACAGGGTTAGACAGGGTAGATTCAGAAAGAATGTTCCTGATGGTGGGGGGAGCCCAGAACTAGGGGTCAGAGTTTGAGGAGAAGGGACTTTTAGGACTGAGGTGAGGAGAAATTTCTTCACTCAGAGGGTGGTGAATGTGTGGAATTCACTCCCACAGAAAGTAGCTGAGGCCAAAATGTTGTGTGCTTTCAAGAAGAAATTAGATATAGCTCTTGGCGGGGCTAAAAGGATCGAGGGATATGGCTGTGGGTGGGGAGGGGGGATCAGGATATTGAATTTGATGATCAGCCATGATCATAATGAATGGTGGGGCAGGCTCGAAGGGCCGAATGGCCGCCTCCTGCTTCTAGTTGTATATTTCTCAAGTGCCTATTGCCCTTGTCTTTCTAGCTGGTAGATGTCGTGGGTTTGGAAGATGCTTTTGAAGGAGCCTTGGTGAGTTGCATCTTATGGTTGTGGACCAAAAGAGGTTTATTGTGCTCGCTTTAGTGAGCTGGTTTGATGTGTAAGAGATACATTGAACAAGCCTCACTATCGCCCTACTCTTCAATAATGAGTAACCTGTGGTTATTTATTCGGCTTAAAGTTTATTTATTTATTAGTGTTGCAAGTTGGCTTACATTAACAGTGCAATGAAGTCACTGTGAAAATCCCCGGTCGCCACACTGAGGGAGAATTTAACAAGGCCACTGCACCCTAACCAGCACATCTTTCGGAATGTGAGGAAACCCACGCAGACACGGTGGGGAGAACGTGCAGACTCCACACAGACGGTGACCCAAGCCAGTATTGTCGCCCCTGTCCTTCGAGATGGTAGAGGTCGAGGGTTTGGAAGGGACCTTGGTTGAGTCACTGCCGTGCATTTTGTAGGTGGTACACACGGCTGCTACCGAGCATTGGTGGTGGAGGGAGTGAGTGTTAGTGGATGGGGTGCCAATCAAGCCAGGCTGCTTTGTCCTGGATAGTGTCAAACGCCTTGAGTGTTGTTGGGAGCTGCACCCATCCCGGCAAGTATTCCATCACACTCCTGACTTGCACCTTGTAGCTAGTGGACAGACTTGGGGGAGCGGGAGTCGGGAGGTAAGTCCTCCTCCTCCCTCTCTCTCCCCACCTCCACCCCCCCCCCCCACCCCCTCGCCTCCCCATGCTAGTGATTACAGGCCCACGTGCTGCATCTGTGTGCTGCGGCACTTTGTGACACTGCACCAGTTCAGCTACACAACGCCACTTCTAATCAGCTACAGCCTCATCCCTCACGTACGTGAGAGTGTTAGCTCCGACACTGAGCAGGTATCAGCTTGAGAAGTCAGAGAGATTAATAGCAGCAACTGCAGACTCGACCGCTCGAAGCTGTGCAGAATTTAGGAGCTTTCAGTTAACACAGCAGGAGAAAGGAATATTTTCCCTTTGCTTTCGTTTTTTTTGGACCTCACATTCTCCGGCTCCGATGTATCTCCCTGTCTGAAAGGACAAGGTGCAGGAGGTAACTACTTCCTGGGACGTGAAGTGCGCTGCCTCACAACGCCAGGGACCTGGTTCGACTCCCGGCAGTACGGTGGCACAGCGGTTAGCACTGCTGCCTCGCAGCGCCAGGGACCTGGATTTGACTCCCAGCAGCACGGTGGCTTAACGGTTAGCACTGCTGCCTCGCAGCGCCAGGGACCCGAGTTTGATTCCCGGCAGCATGGTGGTAAAGCTGTTAGCACTGCTGCCTCGCAGCACCAGGGACCCGAATTCGATTCCTGGCCTCGAGTCACTGTGTGGAATCTGCACGTTCTCCCTGTGTCTGCATGGGTTTCCTCCGGGTGCTCCGATTTCCTTCCACACTCCGAAAGACGTGCTGGTCAGGGTGCATTGGCAATGCAAAATTCTCCCTCAGTGTGGCAACTAGGGGAATTTCACAGTAACTTCATTGCAGTGTTAATGTAAGTCGACTTGTGACACCGATAAATAAATCTTAACTTAGTCCACCACCATAATCAATCTACTGTCACACACAGACCTCCAGAACGAAGGTTTACCAGATTGATGTACGAGGAGAGATTGGCTAGGTTAGGATTGTTTTTGCTGGAGTTCAGACAAATGGGGGGGATCTCATAGAGATTTAAAAAATTTTAACAGAACTAGACACTAAGGGGCTCCCGCGATCCGAAAGAACGTGTTGGTTCGGTGGATTGAACCATGGGGAGGTTCATACTATTCCTACAGTGCAGACGGAGGCCTTTCAGCCCATCGAGACTGTGCTGACCAAATCTCACAACTTATCCCTGTACCCATTAATTTACTCAACTAATTCCCATGACTTTAAGGGACAATTTGGCACGGCTTATCAATTTAATCAGCACGTCTTTCAGACTGTGAGAGGAAACTGGAGCGCCCGGAGGAAACCCATGCAGACATGGGGAGAACGTGCAGACTCCACACAGACAGTTACCTGAGGCTGGAACGCTGGAGAGTCGTGGGTTACCTGTTTACCCACCCTTTCCATGAGGGAAGTGCGCTGGATTCTGCTCGGCATTTCTCCTGGACAGTGGAGTCATACAGCACAGAAAAGGCCCTTCAGCCCGTCGAGTTTGTGCCAGCTATAACTACCACAAAACGTGTGTGCAGTGGTTAGCACTGCTGCCTCACAGCGCCACGGAACCGGGTTCGATTCCTGGCTTCAGTCACTGTCTGTGCGGAGTCTGCACATTCTCCCCGTGTCTGCATGGGTTTCCTCCGGGTGCTCCGGTTTCCTCCCACAGTTCAAAGGATGTGCTGGTCAGGTGAGTTGGGATGTGCTAAATTCTCCCTCAGTGTTACCCGAACAGACGCCGGAGTGTGGCAACTAGAGGATTTTCACAGTATTTGGTTTTGATTTGATTTGATGTATTATTGTCACATGTATTGGGATACAGTGAAAAGTATTGTTTCTTGTGCACTATACAGACAAAGCATACTGTTCATAGAGTACATGGGGGAGAAGGATTTGATTTATTATTGTTACATGTATTGGGATACAGTGAAAAGTATTGTTTCTTGCGCGCCATACAGACAAAGCATACCGTTCATAGAGTACATAGGGGAGAAGGATTTGATTCTATTTATTATTGTCACATGCATTGGGATACAGTGAAAAGTATTGTTTCTTGCACGCTAAACAGACAAAGCATACCCTTCATAGAGACGGAAAGGAGACAGTGCAAAATGTAGTGTTACAGTCATAGCTAGGGTGTAGAGAAAGATCAACTTTTAGCACGGTAGGTCCATTCAAAAATCTGATGGCAGCAGGGAAGAAGCTGTTCTCGAGCCAGTTGGTAGTTGATCTCAGACTTTTGTACCATGTTTGCGTGGGTTTCCTCCAGGTGCTCTGGTTTCCTCCCAGAGTTGGAAAGATGTGCTAGTTGGGTGGATTGGCCGTGGTAAATTCTCCCTCAGAAGAGGCACTGGAGTGTGGTGATTATGGAATTGTCACAGTAACTTCATTGCAGTGTTAATGTAAGTCGACTTGCGACTAGAAAATAAACTGAAACCTGAATGCAGCTCCAATTTCACTTAAGAAGCTCAACACCATCTAGGACAATGCAGCCCCGTTTGATTTGCACCCCATTCACAAACACTCACTCCCTCCACCACCACCAGAGCCGTGTGTACCATCTACAAGGTCCAATTCTCAAGCACTGTGTTCCAGACTCCCACCACTTCTGGGTGACACAGTTTGCCCTCAAATCCCCCCTGAAACCTACAGCCCCTTTCCTTAAATCTACGCCTCCTCATCATTGATCCCTCCACCAAGGGACTAAGTTTCTTCCTGTCTACCCTACCCATGTCCCTCATAATTTTACACATCTTAATCATGTCCCCCTCTGTTCTAAGGATAACAACCCCAGTCTATCCAATCTCTCTTCATAACTAAAACTGCCCACCCCGGGCAGCATCCTGGTGAATCTCCCCTGCTCCCTCTCCAGTGCTGTCACAATCCTTCCTATAATGTGGATTCCAGAACAGGAGTCTAACTGTGGCCTCACCAATGTTTTATACAGCTCCATCATACCCTTACTGCTCTTAAACTCTGTGCCTCAGCCAATAAAGGCAAGCATGCCGCCATGAGCCCTTGACCCACCTGTCCTGTTACATTGGATTACAAGCACAGCAAGGACCCTCTGACCCCGGAACTTCCCCCAGTATCCTGCCTTTCATCATGCGTTCCCTTGCCTTGCTTGTCCTGCCCGACTGCATTACCTCACACTGAAGCGGAATGAATTCCACGATGGCACAGTGGGTTAACGCTGCTACCTCACAGTGCCAGGGACCCGGGTTCCATTCCCAGCTTAGGTCACTGTCTGTGTGGAGTCTGCACATTCTCCCCGTGTCTGCGTGGGTTCCCTTCCGGTGCTCCGGTTTCCCCCCACAGTCTGAAAGATGTGCTGGTCAGGATGCATTGGCCACGCTAGATTCTCCCTCAATGTTACCTGAACAGGCGCCGGAGTGTGGCAACTTGGAGCATTTCACAGTAACTTCATTGCAGTGTTAATGTAAGCCTACTTGTGACACAAATAAATTCTAAGAAAGTAGCTTCTTCTCTGCTGCCGTCAGACTTTTGAATGGACCTACCTCACATTAAGTTGATCTTTCTCTACACCCTAGCTATGACTGTAACACTACATTCTGCACTCTTTCCTTTCCTTCTCTATGAATGGTATGCTTTGTCTGTATAGCGTGCAGTATGGGATACAGTGAAAAGGATTGTCTCTTGAGCACTATACAAAGATACTGTTGATAGAGTACATAGTGGAGAAGGATTTGATTATTGTTACATGTATTGGGACACAGTGAAAAATATATTCACTTGTGACAAGAATAAATCAAATCAAATCCTTCTCCCCTATGTACTCTATGAATGGTATGCTTTGTCTGTATAGCGCGCAAAGAACAATACTTTTCACTGCATCCCAATACAAGTGACAATAATAAATCAAATCCGTATATATCAAGATCGTCCAAAGATGTGCAGGTTAGGTGGATTGGCCATGCTAAATTGTCCCTTAGTGTCCAAAGATGTGCAGGTTAGGTGGATTGGCCATGCTAAATTGCCCCTTAGTGTCCAAAGATGTGCAGGTTAGGTGGATTGGCCATGCTAAATTGTCCCTTAGTGTCCAAAGATGTGCAGGTTACGTGGATTGGCGATGCTAAATTGACCCTAGTGCCAGGGGACTAGCAGGGTAAATGTGTGAAGTTACAGGGATAGGGCCTGGGTGGGATTGTGGTTGGTGCAGGTTCGATGGGCCGAATGGCCTCGTTCTGCACTGTTGGGATTCTATGATTCTATGGATTCAAGGCTGAGTTAGACAGATTTTTGATTGACATGGGAGACAAATGTTGTGGTGGACATGGGGCAGGAGGGGAGCATGGGATGGGGCAGGGGGGTGAAAGTTGAGACCATGGCCAATATCTTATTAAGTGGGAGGAGGGAGCAGGGCTCGAGGGGCCGAGTGGCCTCCTCGTATTTTGTGCGTTATGTGATCTGTCCGGCTCAGCGACCCTTGGTTGGGAGGGTGTCAGCAGGGGCTGCAGAAGCAGCGAACCCGATGTGTGCCTGGCTGACGGCGAGATCGTTTCCCGATTCTCCCTTGGCTGCATCAGCGCCTTTCTCTGCCCAGTCTGCTTTTGGAATAACAAGTGAGAGAGGTGTGTGTGCGTGCGCGTATGTACGTGTGCGTCTCGAGGGAAGCAGTTGGTTTAATGAGGCAAGAGCTCCTCAGAGTTACAGAGCAGGCTTCCACAGAGAGAGAGGTGGGGTAGTTGTTTTGAGACTTGTTATTTGGTGGCGCTGACTTTTCCCAGAGGCAGGAGGTGATATGCGCAGAGCTTTGGCAGGCGCAGCACAGGCTGTGGCACCGCGATGGGCAGATAACCCTCTGGTCGCATGCCAGTTGGAGCAGCAGGCACTCAGGAGCAGGCATGCAGAGCTTGTCCTTGTAGCTGTCGGGTGAGAGATGTACAGATGCGCAGGAGTGGCAGCCGGTGGGTTTTGGCTGAGTCAGCGGTGGTGGGAGGCAAAGGCAGAATGCTCGGAGTGTGGCACCGACTGCCCCCGAGACCCCGAGCTCAGTCTGGATGTAGCGGGCTGACTGGACTTTAGATTTGAGAGAACTGCTCAAAATCATGAGGTTGGGGGGGGGTGGTGGAGGATGGGGTGGTGGAGACTCTGTAAGAAACTGTTTCTGCTCGGAAAAGGATCGGGAACGAGGTGGCACAGGTTTGAAGTAATTCGTAAAAGGAGCGAACATGATATGAGGAGAAACTTGTTGCACCCAGGGAGTCTGGAATGCGTTACAGGTTCAATCGAGGCATTCGAGAGGGAATTGGATGATTATTGGAACAGCAACGATGTGCGGGGTGGTTAGGGGGAATGGGCGTCAAGTCGCGCTGCCCACTTGAAGAGTTGGTGCAGACAGCGGGCCGAATGGCCTCCTCCTGCAGTGGTCCACTCTGGAGTGGGACATGTAACTGAAGCCGAACTGGTGTTGGAAATGACTGAATGATGGGAGGCTTCAAGGGAGAAGGGGAGGGTGTGGGGAGGGAGCTCCTTCGAGAAGACCATGGGCGGCATGGTGGCAAAGTGGTTGGCACTGACGCCTCACAGCGCCAGGGATCCGCGTTCAATTCCAGCCTTGGGTCACTGTCTGTGTCGAGTTTGCGCGTTCTCCCTGTGTCTGCGTGGGTTTTCTCCGGCACTCCGGTTTCCTCCCACAGTCCAAAGACTTGCAGGTTAGTTGGATTGACTGTGTGAAATTGTCCCTTAGTGTCCCAAAGATGTGTAGGGTGGGTGGATTGGCCATGCTAAATTGTCCCTTAGTGTCCAAAGATGTGTAGGTTAGGTGGATTGGCCATGCTAAATTGTCCCTTAGTGTCCAAAGATGGAAGGATCGGTGGATTGGCCATGCTAAACTGCCCCTTAGTGTCCAAAGATGGAAGGTTAGGTGGATTGCCCATAGTGTTGGAAGGATTAGCAGGGTAAATATGTGTGGTTAAGAACATAAGAAGTAGGAGCAGGAGTAGGCCATCTAGCCCTTCGAGCCTGCCCTGCCATTCAATAAGATCATGGCTGATCTGTCGTGGCTCAGTTCCACTTTCCCGCTTTCTCCCCATAACCCTTAATCCCCTTGCCTATCAAAAACCTATCTACCCGCGTCTTAAATATATTTAGCGAGGCAGCCTCCACCACTTCAACGGGCAGAGAATTCCAGAGATTCACCACCCTTTGAGTGAAGAAGTTCCTCCTCAACTCCGTTCTAAACCACCCCCCCAGCCCCCCCTTATCTTGAGGCTGTGCCCTCTAGTCCTGCTGTCCTTTCTGAGCGGGAAGAGCCTCTCCACCTCTATCCTATCCATCCCATTCATCATCTTATATGTCTCAATGAGATCTTCCCTCATTCTTCTAAACTCTAACGAGTACAAGCCTAGTCTATTCAGCCTCTCCTCATAGTTCAACCCCCTCAACTCCGGTATCAGCCTAGTGAACCTCCTCTGCACTCCCTCCAAGGCCAAAATATCCTTGCGTAAGTGCGGCGACCAAAACTGCACACACTACTCCAGCTGCGGCCTCACCAATGCCCTATACAGCCGCAGCAAGACCTCCCTACTTTTATATTCAATCCCCCTCGCTATGAAGGCCAGCATCCCATTCGCCTTCCTGACCACCTGCTGCACCTGCAGGCTGGGTTTTCGCGACTCATGCACAAGGACCCTGAGGTCCCTCTGCACCGTCGCCTGCTGCAGTTTTTTGCCACGTAAGTAATAATCCTTCCTACCATTATTCCTACCAAAGTGGACAACTTCACACTTGCTAACATTAAATTCCATTTGCCATTTCCTGGCCCATTCGCCCAGCCTATCTAGATCCTTTTGCAGACTTTCCACGGGGATAGGGCCTGGGTGGGATTGTTGTTGGTGCAGACGCCTGGGATTCTCCGAGGTAACCAAGGCTTGGAACTGTGACTGCGGGGGTCGAGAGTTCTGAATGTCCATTTGCCATCACAACCTCCAACTACGTGCTCTGTATTTCTGTCTCTATCCCTCTCCCCCCTCACTCTGCTCTCCTCACTCTCACCTGATAAGACAATGTTAGCAGTGACGCCTTGAGTTCAGACCCTGCAGGTTGGGTGTCAAGTTGTGTTTGGGAACACTCCTGCTTGCCGCTTTCTCACTCCCTTTAAAGATGCGAGAATGATCGCTGCTGCTGTTTACAGTTTTGGTAGCAGCTTTCTCCTCGGTACACCCGAGGGGACAGGTGTGTCCCTGCATGCTGTGTGATGCACTGACAGCCTCCTGCAGCCAGCTCCAGTTTGGTACCTGACTCTCGAGGGTTGCTGGTCTCTCTAAGCAAACTGGGGTTCGTCGCAGCTAAGGCCCAGCTTGTGCCTGCAAATAGACCTCCCAATGGATCACCGTCCCCACTCGAAAACTCCGGCCATCAGATGTATTTGATTTCAATTTAATTTATTTTTGTCATGTGTACTGGGATACAAGGAAAAGTATTGTTTCTTGTGCACTATACAGACAAAGCATACCGTTCACAGAGTACATAGGGGAGAAGGATTTGATTTATTATTGTCACATGTATTGGGATACAGTAAAAAGTATTGTTTCTTGCGCACTATAGAGACAAAGCATACCGTTCGTAGAGAAGGAAAGGAGAGGGTGCAGAATGTAGTGTCACAGTCATAGCTAGGGTGTCGAGAAAGATCAACTTAGTGCAATGTAGGTCCATTCAAAAGTCTGACAGCAGCAGGGAAGAAGCTGTTCTCGAGTCGGTTGATATGTGACCTCAGACTTTTGTATCTTTTTCCCGACGGAAAAAGATGGAAACGAGAATGTCCGGGGTGTGTGGGGTCCTTGATTATGCTGGCTGCTTTTCCCAAAGCAGCAGGAACTGTAGACAGAGTCAGTAGATGGGAGGCTGGTTTGTGTTTTGGACAGGGCTACACTCACGACAGAATTAGACCTTTTGGTCTATCTCCAATCCCCCAGCACCACTCCAAGCCCTGTATGCAGGAGGAAGTTGTTTTCATACAGAACCTGTCACAACCCTGGCACCAAAGTGTTTTGCAGCTGCTGAAACCCGAGTTCAGCTCTGGCCTCGAGTGGCAAAGTTGCCTCTTCCTGTGCTCTAATGGGGTGGCACAGTGGTTAGCGTTGCTGCCTCACATCGGCTGTTCAGGTACACTTAGAGAGAATTTAGCACAGCCAGTGCACGTAACCAGCATGTCTTTCAGAACGTGGGAGAAAACTGGAGCACCCGGAGGACACCCGTGTAGACACGGGGAGAACGTACAAACTCCACACAGACAAGCCAGGAATCAAACCCAGGTCCCTGGTGCTGTGAGGCAGCAGTGCTAACCACTCTGCCACCACACCACCCAGGTTAAAGTCCAACAGGTTTATTTGGTATCAGAGTTACAGATGACGAACCCACTCAGGTCAACCTTTAACACAGACTATGCTGAGGGACTTTGCCGTTGCACCTCTCACACTCCTCCACCACCTCGTACAGCAGAGGGCACAACCTGGAAACCAAGGTAGAGTCCATCTTCACAACTTGCGCTCAGGACGCAGACCAGCTGCGAAACACTGCCAAGCAGACGAGGCAACGGAACAACGCTATCTATGTGCACACCAAGAACAGGAAACTTGGCATCACCACCAGCAGCAACCAAGTGTCCCCCATTACCACAATGGAAAATGGCGCAGGGAAGTCCGTTGTCAACTTGTTGGACTACTCCCTTCAACAAACAAAATTGAAATTCTCAGCCAAGGGCTCAATTTCTGCCCCGCCACCAAAATGGACCCCATCAGTCTCGCAGAGGACACCATGAGGTAAAGGAGCAGAATTCGGCCACTGGGCCCATCGAGTCTGCTCCACTATTCAATCATGGCTGATATTTTTCTCATCCCCATTCTCCTGCCTTTTCCCCATGACCCCTGATCCCCTTATTCGTCAACAGCCTATCTATCTCTGTCTTAAAGACACTCAATGACCTCCACAGCCTTCTGCAGCAAAGAGTTCCACAGATTCCCCACTCTCTGGCTGAAGAAATTCCTCCTCATCCCTGTTTTAAAGGACCGTCCCTTTAGCCTGAGGTTGTGCCCTCTGGTTCTAGTTCTTCCCACTAGTGGAAACATCCTCTCCGCGTCCACTCTATCCAGGTCTTGCAGTATCCTGTAAGATTCAATAAGATTCCCCCCCATCCCTCTAAACTCCAACGAGTACAGACGCAGAGTCCTCAACCGTTCCTCAAACATCAAGCTCTTCATTCCAGGGATCGGTCTTGTGAACCTGAGGAACACAGAGGAATTCATCAGGCAAAATGAGGTTCTGGGAGTTCTTCCACAAACCCCAAGAGGCCAACAGTGAACCCAATGAGACAGCCAATGAACCGGAACTGCCGCCGGAAAGATCTGCAGTGCAGCATCAGAAGAAGGAAGAATCGAATTGGACCCCTCCGGAAGGCCGCTGTCATCGTCTTGACGTGTGTGCCCAAACCGTCAGGAGATGCGTCAATGCCAGATTCATCAGCCGCACTCACAAGACAGCCCCAAACGTCACCCAAGCACAACGCAACGCCATCCGCACTATGAAGATCAACCGCAACACTGTAAAAAAAATAAGGCACTCACCTTGATGATGGAGCAGTACTCTGAAAGCTCGTGATACCAAATAAACCTGTTGGACTTTAACCTGGTATTTGTGAGACTACTTACTGAATCCACCCAACCCGCACACCTTTGGACACTAAGGGGCAATTTAGCATGGCCAATCCACCTAACCCGCACATCTTTGGATTGTGGGAGGAAACCGGAACACGCGGAGGAAGTCACGGTAGTAACTTTTAAGGGGGTGTCTTGACAAATACATGAATAGGATAGATATGGAGGGATACGGTCCCTGGAAGGGTAGGGGGTTTAGTTCAGTTGGGCAGCATGGTCGGTGCAGGAGGGCCTGTTCCTGTGCTGTAATTTTCTTTGAAACACACACAGACTTCACACAGACAGTGACCCGAGCCGGGAATCGAACCCGGGTCCCTGGCACTGTGAGGCAGCAGTGTTAACCCACTGTGCAGCCAGGATAAACATGTGGGGATAGGGCCTGGGTGGGATTGTGGTTGGTGCAGACTCGATGGACTGAATGGCCTCCTTCTGCACTGGAGGGATTCTACGATTCTGATTCGAACCCCGACCCCCAGAGAGGGGAGTGAGGTGCTGGGGCCAGCGGGAAGGATACTGAGAAACAAGTGATAATGAACCAAATTGCTGCCGACAGGGCAAGCGAGGGATGGGACGGGCGAGAGAATGCACCTAAAGAGGTGCCCTAATCTGGAATGTCAAAAATAAGAAGCTTAGAAACCCACTCAGTTACAATAGTCTGATGGCTTCCCTTTTGACATCGAACTGGATGGCGCGTTATTTGTAAGCACTCGTTCTGATGCAGTCCTGGCAAGGGGTGACACAGTGGTTAGCACCACTACCTCTCAGTGCCAGGGACCCGGGTTCAAATCCGGCCTCGAGTCACTCTGTGTGGAGTTTTGCATGTTCTCCCTGTGTCTGCGTGGGTTTCCTCTGGGTGCTCTGGTTTCCTCCCACAGTCCGAAAGATGTGCTGGTTAGGGGGGTTGGCCATGCTAAATTCTTCTTTAGTGTCCAAAGATGTGCAGGTTAGGTGGATTGGCTGTGCTAAATTGCCCTTTAGTGTTAGGGGGACTAACTAGGTTAAGTCTCACAACACCAGGTTAGGTTAAATACTTGGAGCTATGGGATGGGGCGGGGTGGGATTGTGGTCGGTGCAGGCTCAATGGGCGGAATGGCCTCCTGCATTGTAGGATTCTCTGATTTGATCCCTCCCTCTGACCCTAACCACCTCCAGCCCTCCCTTCCTCCCTCTGCTGCTTCTCCCCTTCCATTCCTTACCTCCATCACGTCATCACTCCCTTCTGTTGAGATCCCTCTGACCCTTCTCTCTACAGCTGTCTTTATCTCCCCCTCTGTCCCTCCCTCCATCACTTACTCACTCCCTTTAGTCTCTCCTTCCCTCACTCCTTCCCGTCCCTCCATCTCTCACTCCCACACTCTGTGGCTCTTTCCCTTCCTCCTCTCTTTTTGCTCCCTCTGTCTATCGCTCGCCTGCTCCCTCCCTCCCTCCATCTCTCACTCCCGCACTCTATGGCTCTTTTCTCTCCCTCCCTCTGTTCATTGCTCGCTCCCTCGCCCTCGCTCCCTCCCTCCTCCACCCCCGGGGTGTCTGATGCGCAGTTTGTTGAGGTCACAGAGACTCAGCTGTAAATGGGACGATGCAATAATTCCCCCCACCCCCTTGTCACCACTGACGTCACAAGTGTATGACAGAGCGAGCTTCGGGTTAAGATTTCTTGTATGAAGATCCGTGCCCCAGACTATTCATGGTTGGTACCCTTCACCTGGGTCTCCTTATTACCCACGCCGCGGTTTTCAGCCCCCCTCCCCCACTTTCCCCTGCCCCCGAATACTGATGATTCTCGGCATGAGGTGGGGGGTTGGGGGGGTCTCCCACAACCACTGGCACGCGTCCCCTGGTGAGGCGAGCCTGTGTAAGAGATGCCCAGAGCTTGACTCCCAGCTGCTAATCCAGACTGTGTATGTGTTTGGGGAGGAGAGGGGGAGGTCACTGGAAGAGGGAGGGAGCATGGACAGCCATGAACCCTCTTCCGCTTCACCCACGAGGCACAGCAACCTGGGGTGAACCGCCTCAGTCGGCGGAGCTCCAGTCGTGAGGGAATTCAGAATTCTCTGTTCCGCCTGGGCTGGAGATAATCCAAGCACTGGGAATTCCAGCTGGGATGCATGGATTTTCCTGAGGCAGGCCCAGTAGAGTTTGTTTATTCAGGTTAGAGTTTATTTATTAATATCTCAAGTCGGCTTACATTAACACCGCAATGAAGTTACTGTGAAAATCCCCCAGTTGCCATGTATTATTGTCACATGTATTGGGATACAGTGAAAAATATTGTTTCTTGCGCACTATACAGACAAAGCATACTGTTCATAGAGTACATGGGGAGAAGGATTTGATTTGATGTATTATTGTCACATGTGTTGGGAGACAGTGAAAAGTATTGTTTATTGCACACTATACAGACAAAGCATACTGTTCATAGAGTACATGGGGAGAAGGATTTGATTTGATGTATTATTGTCACATGTGTTGGGAGACAGTGAAAAGTATTGTTTATTGCACACTATACAGACAAAGCATACTGTTCATAGAGTACATGGGGAGAAGGATTTGACTTGATTTATTATTGTCACAATGATTGGGATACAGTATTGTTTCTGGCATGCTATACAGACAAAGCATGCCATTCATGGAGAAGGAAAGGAGAGGGTGCAGAATGTAGCGTTACATTCATAGCTAGGGTGTAGAAAAAGATCAATTTATTGCAAGGTAGGTCCATTCAAAAGTCTCTGGCAGCCAGGAAGAAGCTGTTCTTGAGTCAGTTGGTATGTGATCTCAGACTTTTGTACCTTTTTTCCAATGGACGAGAGAATGTCCTGGGTGCATGGGGTCCTTAATTATGCTGGCTGCTTTGCAAGGCAGCAGGAAGTGTAGACAGAGTCAATGGATGGGAGGCTGGTTTACGCAATGGATTGGTCTCCGTTCACAACCCTTTGTAGCTCCTTGCTATCTTGGTCAGAGCAGGAGCCATACCAAGCTGTGATACAACCAGAAAGAATGCTTTCTATGGTGCATCTGTAAAAGTTGGTGAGAGTCGTAGGTGACATGCCAAATTTCCTTAGTCTTCTGAGAAAGTAGAGGCATTGGTGGGGCTTTCTTAACTATAGTGTCAGCATGCGGGGGTTGGGGGGGTGGTGGTCCAGGACAGGTTGTTGGTGATGTGGACACCATAAACTTGAAGGTCTCACCCTTTTCTACTTCATTCCTGTTGATGTCGACAGGGGCATGTTCTCCTGTAAGCTTCCTGAAGTCTCATTTTGTTGACATTGAGGGAGAGATTATTGTCAGCACACCAGTTGACCAGATTCTCTACCTCATTCCTGTTCTCTGTCTCGTCATTGTCTGAGATCCGACTCACTACGGTGGCGTCATCATCTTGAAAATTGGGTTGGAGGCAAATTTAGCCACACGGTCATAGGTGTATAAGGAGTATAGTAGGGGGCTGGTGGGGCACTGGTGTTGAGGATGATCATGGAGGAAGTGTTGTAGCCTATCCTTACTGATTGTGGTCTGTGAGTTAGGAAGTTCAGGATCGAGTCGCAGAGGGAGGAGCTGAGGCCCAGGTCAAGGAGTTTGGAGATGAGTTTTGTGGGGATAATGCTGTTGAAGGCTGAGCTGTAGTCAATAAATAGGAATCTGACATAGATGTCCTTGTCATCTAGGTGTTACGGGGTTGAGTGCAGGGCCAGCTCCTGCTGTGGACTTGTTCGGGTACACCAAGGGAGAGTTTAGCGCGGCCAATCCACCTAACCTGAACATCTTTGGGCTGTGGGAGGAAACCGGAGCACCCAGGAAAAAACTCATGCAGATATGGGGAAGGTGCAGACTCTACACTGACAGTGACCCGAGGCCGGAATCGAACCCCAGTCCCTGGCACTGAGAGGCAGCAGTGCTAACCACTGTGCCACCATGGTACCTGTTAAGATTGAGATCAGCTGTGATCTAATAAGAGAGAGAGAAGCAGGGAGCAACAATAGACTGTCGGGGGGGACCTGGATAAACGCACAAGGGAGAAAGGGATGGAAGGATACGGGGATGGGGTGAGATGGAGAGGGAGTGGGACGAGGGTTACGGTCTTGCTGGGTCCAATTTGCTCGCAAAGAAATTGTCCATCGGTGAGTAAGGTGGAGGCAGGGAGCTCAGCAGCTAACAAGTGGTGCAGCACGCTCGAGGGGCTGAATGGCCTGTTCCTCTTCCAATATCCTGGCTCTGAATCGTGCCACGCATGTCTTTAACAACTGAGATGGGCATTGCCCTGCCATGGGGCATCTGCAGGGACTGAAACAGGGTGATTTGATAGAAACCTTAACTCAGTGAGGATGGATGTAGGGTCCCTCCAAGAGTTTAGTAACCCAGTCTGTTCCCGTGACGTTTGTATGGTCTGAGGTGATAATAGAACACAGGAAGAAGACTCACAACTCCAGGTTAAAGTCCAACAGGTTTATTTAGTAGCACAAGCCACGAGCTTTCGGAGCGCTGCCCCTTCGTCAGGTAAGTGGGAGTTCTGTTAGATCCTCTCTACTTGGAGCCGGCAGTTTGCAGTGTCGATGGTAGTCATGATGTGGAGATGCTGGCATTGGATTGGGGTAAACACAGTAAGAAGTCTCACAACACCAGGTTAAAGTCCAATAGAACCCAGATAGAATAGAAAGTGATAATAGAACCAAGAGTATTTCACTCCTCGGGGAGTGTCAGTGTGTTACTCCGAGAAGGATGCTATATAAATGCAGGTTGATGTGGCTGGGTGAAGGGTTTAGTTCTGTTGTTATTACCCTGTTGCTGCGGTAATATTTATTTTATCCCTGCCATCCACCGCCTTAAACATTCACTCACTTCACCACCAACGCAGCGGTGTGCACCATTGACAAGGTGCACTGCAGCGACTCACCAAGGCTCCTTAGACAGCACCTTCCAAACCCACCACCTCTACCATCTAGAAGAACAAGAGATACCTGGGAATACCTGGAGGTTCCCCTCCGAGCCACTCACCATCCTGACTTGGAAATATATCGACCGCTTCCAGAACTCCCTTCCTAACAGCACTATGGGTGTACCTACACCTGTGGGAATGTGGCTGGTTGAAGAAGACGGCTCACGTACCACCTTCTCAAAGGGCATTTAGGTGTGGGAGCTAGGTGGAGTCATAGTGCAGGAGAAGGCCATTCAGTCAATCAACTCCGCACCAATTCTCCGACAGAGCACATTAGCCAGGTCCTATCACCGTGGTCTCAATATTTAAACCTAACCCCACGTATTTACCCTAATTCCCCAAACCTACACATCTTTGGACTCCAAGGGACAATTTAGGATGGCCAATCCATCTAACCTGCAAATCTTTGGACTCCAAGGGGTAATTTACCATGGCCAATCACCTAACCAGCACATCTTTAATCACTAAGGGGTAATTTAGCATGGCCAATCCACTTTATTGACACATCTTTGGAACAGAGAGACAATTTAGCATGGCCAATCCACCTACCTACACCTCTTTGCAGTGTTGGAAGACTCTGGATCACCCGGGGAAAACACACACACAGGGAGAATATGTGGAGTCTGCACAATCAACCAAGGCCGGAATCGAACCCAGGTCCCTGGCACTGTGAAGCAGTTGTGCTAACCACTCCCCCTAACTGGGCCTCGCCAGCAATGCCCATGACCATTGAACAGATGCAGTAAGACCCTGACGTGTGCAAGGCAAAGGAGAATGTTGATGCTAATACTGTGTGTGTTTCCTTTTCTCCCCCCACTCAGGACCAAAGACATAGAGTCACACTGAAGCGACACCGGTAGCCTTGTTTAGGACGGACTTTCTGGCTTTAGACCATTTTGCAGGTGAGTTGAGCTGACGCCCAGTGAAGGCCGCGTAGTTGTGGTAGGCCACGCAGTGAAAAGAGGGGCGGGGGGGGGGGGGGGGGGGGGGGGTGGCGGGCAGGGGGCTGGATTTAGGCAGCACCTGCCACCACCTCAGGACATCCCGAAGCAGCCAATGGCCAACAAGAGGCATTCTGGAGGGCAGTCCCTGTCGAGATGAGCGAAGTGTGGGCAGCTAACTCACTCTCAATGAACTCCCAATCCGATTTCGTGACTGGATAACCCATTCGCTTCAGGTGTTGGTTGGGGGGAGGGGGGAATGGGCATTGGCTGGGGAGGACTTTCTGGTCCACCTCCAATTGCGTCGTGGGATCTTTGTCATCCTACTGGGAGGGTGGGAGGTGTCCCTCGGTTTTGAAGTAACTCCACCAAACTTTGATTTATTTGCAACAAATTTACCCATCTGCTTCACGAACAAAGAGCATCACAGCTCAGGAACAGGCCCTTCGGCCCTCCAAGCCAATTCACCTAACCTGTGAATCTTTGGATACTAAGGGACAATTTAGCATGGCCAATCCACCTAACCTGTGCATCTTTGGACACTAATGGGCAATTTAGCATGGCCAATCCACCTAACCTGCACATCTTTGGACACTAATGGGCAATTTAGCATGGCCAATCCACCCTAACCTGCACATCTTTGGACACTAATGGGCAATTTAGCATGGCCAATCCACCTAACCTGTGCATCATTGGACGCTAAGGGGCAATTTAGCGCGACTGATGCACCCTAACCGGCACATCTTTCGGACTGTGGGAAGAAACCGGAGCACCCAGAGGAAATATGCATATTCTACACAGACAGTGACCTGAGCCGGGAATCGAATCTGGGTCCCTGTGACTCAGCAGTGCTAACCACTGTGCTGCCCTCAGACTCAGTATAAAGACATGACTGAGAAAGGAATAGGAGGATATGCTGATTGGGCAAGGTGAAGCTTGCATGGAGAGCAAACATTGCTGAGTTGGGCTGAATAGCCTGTTCCTGCATTGGCAGTCCAACGTGGAAAGTCTTATGTGGCACTGCTGTTGTGTGGCAGTTCTCCAACGGGGCAGTTTGATGGTGACAGACCATCCATATTCCCCCCTTCAATCTCTTTTTCTGCCGTTCCTGCAGTGGAATATCGGAATCTGTCAAATCTGGGTTTGGAACCATGAGCTCGGTTGCTGTGCTTACACCGGAAAGCTTTGCTGAGCATCGCAGTGGCTTGGGAGACCAGGAGACCAGAGGTAGGTGTTGCCAGATAAGGGCCTGCGGTATGTCGTGAGTCTGTGATTCCAGTAGATGGCTGGGCCAAAGTTGTTATAATCCAGATCAGAAATTCCCAAGGGTGTTGTGAGGACAGCCTAGTTTCTCACTTATAGCATAAGATGTTTCCATCCAGGTTTGATTCAAATGCTCCACTAGGGAGTTTTTACTAAACAAAGTTTTCCGAAGAATATAGCTAACATGTATAATAAGAAAATTAGCAAGAACTTTTGTCAGTTACAGAGAAGAAAACAAAAAACAACCATGATAGTGTTTCATAGAATCCTACAGTGCAGAAGGAGACTATTCGGCCCATCAAGTCTGCACTGACCACAATCCCACCCAGGTCTTATTCCCATAACCCCACACATCTACCCTGCTCATCCCCCGACACTAGGGTCAATTGGGCATGGCCAGTCCACCAAACCCGCACATCTTTGAAGTGTGGGAGGAAACGGGAGCACCCGGAGGAAAACCATGCAGACATGGGGAGAATGTGCAAACTCCACACAGACAGGGACCCGAGGCCGGGAATCGAACCTGGGTCCCTGGTGCTGTGAGGCAGCAGTGCTAACTACGGTGCCGCGGTTTGCTACAACTAAGAATACTGTTGCAGTGCCAGCATTCTTGGCACAGTGGTTTGCGCTGCTGCCTCACAGCTCCAGGGACCTGGGTTCGATTCCCCGGCTTAGGTCACTGCCTGTGTGGAGTTTGCATGTTCTTCCCCCGTGTCTGCATGGGTTTCCTCCGGGTGCTCCGATTTCCTCCCACAGTCCAAAGATGTGTGGGCTGGATTGATTGGCCATGCTACATTGCCCCTTCGTGTCCCAGAATGTGTAAATTAGAGGAATTATCAGGGTAAATGTACAGAGTTGCAGGGAAAGGGGTGGTGGGCTTGTTGGTGCAGGCTTGATGGGCTGAATGGCCTCCTTCTGCACTGTAGGGTTTCTGTGGTGACAGGTTTAGCTCTGAAAATAAGTACGCTCACATGATGCTGGATCTTGCAGCTTTGCAACTCCTCTCTGTGAATGGTGAGTTGAAAATGCTACCTTTCAGCGCGCTTCAAACGACAGAGGCACTCCTTGCCTCTAGTTACTAACTAGCCAGCCACTACGAGCTAGATTTCTAATACCAGGGAGAGACACAGAAGCACAGTGCCTTCCAGTCTAGCGTCCTAACAGCTTCTAACTAGACAGAGGGGACCGATGTCATATTCTCCCTCTCCCTTGTACTTGCCATACCTCAATCAATACTCAAGTCTTTTGCCTTGTTGTTCCCTACGTGCTTGCAGGTGGAGTACATGAGGATGAAGCTTATATCCCCACTTACCTGGAGGCTTTCCCTCCCCTCCCTGAGAAGGGAGCGCCGGGGGACAAGTCTGGCGAACCAATTGGAGCGTGGAGTAAAATCCGACCAATCAAATCCTCAGTAATCACCCAGGTACGCTCGCTTGTGGCAAAGTTGCCTCGGGAATCTGTTTAAGGAAGACTCGTGCTTCTTTATCACCTTAAACTGCCTCACCTGGACCACCTTAAACAGCCTTGTCTGTACCTCTTTAACCAGCCTCATCTGTACCACCTTAAACTGCCTTATCTGGACCACCTTAAACAGCACAGTCTGTACCACCTTAACCAGCCTCATCTGGACCGCCTTAAACAGCGCCCGGAAAAACCCACACAGACAGTGACCCAAGCCAAGCAAAC
The DNA here is from genome assembly GCF_965287045.1 of Carcharhinus amblyrhynchos. NCBI lineage: Eukaryota > Metazoa > Chordata > Chondrichthyes > Carcharhiniformes > Carcharhinidae > Carcharhinus > Carcharhinus amblyrhynchos. The sequence continues at coordinate 200,328 of NW_027649784.1, read as the reverse complement.
CCGGGTCCCTGGTGCTTTGAGGCAGCAGTGCTAACCACTGTGTCGCCGTGCCACCCATGTCAATCAAACCTCCCTCTTGACTCCACCTCCAGTATATTCAATGACCCTCGCAATCTTCAATGGCTCCCAGGCTGGGGAGAGAATTCCTCACACCAGTATCCCTCAGAAGAAATTTCTCCATCTTAAATGGGAGGTCATCGAATCACTACAGTGCAGAAGGAGACCATTCGGCCCATTGAGCCTGTGCCAACCAGAGTCCCACCTAGTCCATAACCCCATGCATTTACCCTAACTAGTCCTCCTGACACTAAGGGGCAACTGAGCATGGTCACTAAGCTGCATATCTTTGGAACAAAGGGGCAATTTAGCATGGCCAATCCACCTAACCTGCACATCTTTGGAACAAAGGGGCAATTTAGCATGGCCAATCCACCTAACCTGCACATCTTTGGAACAAAGGGGCAATTTAGCATGGCCAATCCACCTAACCTGCACATCTTTGGAACAAAGGGGCAATTTATCATGGCCAATCCACCTAACCTGCACATCTTTGGAACAAAGGGGCAATTTAGCATGGCCAATCCACCTAACCTACACATCTTTGGCCGCTAAGGGGCAATTTAGCATGGCCAATCCACCTAACCTACACACCTTTGGCCACTAAGGGGCAGTTTAGTATGGCCAATCCACCTAACCCACACATCTTTGGACACTAAGGGGCAATTTAGCATGGCCAATCCATCTAACCTGCAAGTCTTTGGAATGTTGGAGAAAACCGGAGCGCCCGGAGGAAACCCACGCAGATAGGGGGAGAACATGCAGACTCCACACAGACAGTGACCCAAGGCCGGAATCAAACCCGGGTCCCTGGCACTGTGAAGCAGCTGTGCCAACCACTGTGCCACCGCTGGTTAACTCCCTACAGTCTATCTTTTAACCACAATTGTGTCGAGGCAGATATATCGTAAAGCAGAGTATTTCTGTAGACTGAAGCAAAGAGGGCGAAGCCTACACAGGATCTCTCAGCGGTGCTCTGAGAGGTCGGGCGAGACAGTTGCGCTGTCCGTCTCTCTTTCTCTCTCTCTCTCCCTCTCTTTGTCTCCTCCACCCAGGTGTTTCACGTCCCTCTGGAAGAGCGCAGGTACAAGGACAACAGTCAGTTTGGAGAAGGGGAGGAGGCCAAGGTGTGCCTGGACATCATGCAGAAGACGGGAGCCCACATTGAGCTGTCCCTGGCCAAGGACCAGGGCCTGTCCATCATGGTGACCGGCAAGCTGGACTCTGTCATGAAGGCAAGGAAGGAAATCGTGGCTCGGCTCCAGACCCAGGTCAGCTGTCAGGCTTAATATGCCCACCAATGTTTGGGACCGTAGTGGTTACCTTCCCCGTCCATTGTCATTTGATTTGATTTATTATTTCACATGTATTGGGATACAGTGAAAAGTATTGTTTCTTGCGCACTATACAGACAAAGCATACCATTCATAGGGTACATGGGGAGAAGGATTTGATTTATTATTGTCACATGGATTGGGATATAGTGAAAAGTATTGTTTCTTGTGCAACACAGACAAAGCATACCGTTCATAGAGTACATAGGGGAGAAGGATTTGATTTATTATTGTCACATGTATTAAGATACAGTGAAAAGTATTATTTCTACCATTTCGGAGGGCAGTTGAGAGTCAACCACATTGGCTGTGGCTCTGGAGTCACATGTAGGCCAGACCGGGTATGGAGAGCAGATTTCCTTCCTTAAAGAACCCAGATAGGTTTCTCTGACAATGGGTCATCAGTAGATTGTTAATTTCAGATTTGTTTAACTGAATTCAAATTCCACCATTGGCCATGGTGGGATTTGAACCCCTGTCCCCAGACGTTAGCTGAGTTTCTGGATTAATAGTCTAGCAATAATACCATTGGGCCATCTTGCAGTGTTTGAGAAGAATCTTGAGAATTGTTTGATAGAGCAGACGCAGCACGGTTTCGTTAAGGGGAAGTCGTGTCTGACGGATTTATTGGAGTTCTATGAGGATGTGTCTTGTGCGGTGGATAGAGGGGAACCGGTGGATGTGGTGTTTCTTGATTTTTAGAAGGCATTTGATAAGGTGCCGCACAAAAGGTTGTTACAGAAGGTTAGGGGGCATGGAGTTGGGGGTAGGGTGTTAGCGTGGATAGGGGATTGGTTGTCCAATAGGAGGCAGAGAGTGGGTGTCAATGGGTGCTATTCGGATTGGCGGTTGGTGACTAGTGGCGTGCCCCAGGGATCGGTGCTGGGGCCTCAGCTATTTACCATTTATATAGATGATCTGGAGGAGGGAGCCGAGTGTAAGGTGTCGAAATTTGCTGATGACACAAAGATAAGTGGAACAGCAAATTGTGTGGAGGGTGTGGAAAGTCTGCAGAGGGACCTAGATAGGCTGAGCGAGTGGGCGAGGACCTGGCAGCTGGAATACAATGTTGGCAAGTGTGAGGTTATCCACTTTGGTAGGAATAATGGTAGGAAGGACTACTACTTACAGGGCGAAAAGCTGCAGCATGCTACAGTGCAGAGGGACCTGGGGGTCCTTGTGCATGAGTCGCAAAAACCCAGCTGACCGGTGCAGCAGGTGGTCAGGAAGGCAAATGGGATGCTGGCCTTCATAGCGAGGGGGATTGAATATAAAAGCAGGGAGGTCTTGCTGCAACTGTACAGGGCACTGGTGAGGCCGCAGCTGGAGTACTGTGTGCAGTTTTGGTCGCCGCACTTGCGCAAGGATATTTTGGCCTTGGAGGGAGTGCAGAGGAGGTTCACTCGGCTGATAGCAGAGTTGAGGGGGTTGAACTATGAGGAGAGGCTGAATACACTGGGCTTGTGCTCGTTGGAGTTTAGAAGGATGACGGGAGATCTCATTGAGACATATAAAATGATGAAAGGGATGGATAGGGTAGAGGTGGAGAGGTTCTTCCCGCTCAGAAAGGACAGCAGGACTAGAGGGCACAGCCTCGAGATAAGGAGGGGGGGCAGTTTAGAACAGAGTTGAGGAGGAACTTCTTCACTTAGAGGGTGGTGAATCTCTGGAATTCCCTGCCCGTTGAAGTGGTGGAGGCTACCTCGCTAAATATATTTAAGTCACGGGTAGATAGGTTTTTGATAGGCAAGGGAATTAAGGGTTATGGGGAGAGGGCGGGAAAGTGGAACTGAGCCACTTCAGATCAGCCATGATCTTATTGAATGGCGGGGCAGGCTCGAAGGGCTAGATGGCCTACTCCTGCTCCTATTTCTTATGTTCTTATGCAGGGACTCCAGCACAGATTCAGCAAGCAGATGTCAAGTCACCAAGGCACAACAAGCATTGTGTTCCCTTGAGTGCACAATAGAATCCCTACAGTGTACAAAGAGGCCATTCAACTCATCATGTCTGCACTGACTCTCTGGAGGAACATGTTACCCAGGCCCTCCCCTCCCTCAATCCACCTAACCTGCACATGTTTGGACACGAAGGGACAATTTAGCATGGCCAATCCACCTAACCTGCATATCTTTAGACACTAAGGGGCAATTTAACGTGGCCAATTCACCTAACCTGCATATCTTTAGACACTAAGGGACAATTTAGCATGGCCAGTCCACCTAACCTACACATCTTTGGACTGCAGGAGGAAACCCGTGCAGACACGGGGAGAATGTGCAAATTCCACACAGACAGTGACCCGAGGCTGGAATCGAGTCTGGGGCCCCCGGCTAAATGTGACATTTTGGTCTCTGTCATGTATGGTTGATCCAAAGCTGGTGTATTGGATTATCTCAAAGCCACAAGCTAAACTGGACTGGTGCCCACTCCCAATTCCCGTACAGAGTCCTGTTGGCACAAATTCTGGCCTGTTTTGTGTATGTTAAGTTCTTGCTAAACCTGCATTTAACATGGAAATCCTGTATGTAAACAGTTGCCTGTCACGGTGTAGTTGCACTCTCTGGCCACCAGGTGATTTAGTTTGCAGAACTCGCTTGTTGACCATCACGGGATAAATGACAGACATGATTGCACCCGCGAGGGCCATGGGTTCCACAAATAGGTCAGCCGATTGGCAAATCTCCAGCGTCGCGTTTGCGTTTGTGACCTTTCCGGTGTCCCTGGTTTGACTGGGCTCTTTAATTCTCTCAGGCTTCAGCTACCGTCACCATCCCTAAGGAACACCATCGCTTTGTCATCGGCAAGAACGGAGAGAAGCTGCAGGAGCTCGAGTTGAAGACGGCGACAAAAATTAACATCCCCCGCCCTGACGACCCCAGCAACCAGATTAAAATCACCGGGACGAAGGAAGGCATCGAGAAGTCTCGACACGAGATCCTGCTAATCTCTGCCGAACAGGTACGGCCGCCTGCCCGCTCTTCCTCATAGAATCCCCGCAATGCAGAAGGAGGCCATTTGGCCCGTCGAGCCTGCACCGATATCAATCTCACCCAGGCCCTATCGCTGTAACCCTGATATTGACCCTGCTAATCCCCTGACACTAAGGGGCAGTTTAGCATGGCCAATCCACCTAACCTGCACATCTTTGGACTGTGGGAGGAAACCGGAGCACCCGGAGGAAGCCCACACAGACACAGGGAGAATGTGCAGACTCCACACAGACAGTGACCCAAGCCGGGAATCGAACCCAGGCCCCTCACGCTGCGAGGCTAACCACTGTGCCACTGTGCCCACCCTCCAAATATAATCCTTCACCTATATGACTGAGTGGTATTATTGCTAGATAATTAATCCAGAAACTCAGCTAATGTTCTGGGGGACCCGGGTTCGAATCCCACCATGGCAAATGGTGGAATTCGAATTCAATAAAAAAAATCTGGAATTAAGAGTGTACTGATGACCCATTGTCCGGAAAAACCCATCTGGTTCCTTTAGGGAAGGAAATCTGCTGTCCTTGCCCCAGTCTGGCCTACATGTGACTCCAGAGCCACAGTCAATCTGGTTGACTCTCAACTGCCCCTCCAGGGGCAACTAGGGATGGACAATAAATTTTTGCCCAGCCCAGCGACGCCCGTGTCCCACGAATGAATAAAACAAGTTTGGTCCGATTGCTGTAACTCCTGTCTCCTGCTCTGGCCCTAGGATAAGCGAGCTGTCGAGAGGATTAACCTGGAGAAGGCCTTCCACCCCTTCATTGCCGGGGCTTACAACAAAGTGGTCCAGGAGATCATGCAGGAAACCGGAGCTCGGATCAACATCCCTCCTCCCAGCATCAACAAGGACGAGATCTTCATTACCGGCGAGAAGGACCCCGTGGCTCAGGCAAGAAACCGCATCAGGAAGATTTACGAGGAGAAGGTTAGAGACAACCTTTCTTTCTACCCTGTTTTAGCGAGTCTGACCAATCTCTCTCTCTATAGCCAGTGGAAATGTGGGGTTACTCACATCCAACTCTCTTAGTTAACGAATGCTGCTCCTCTCTCCCTCTCCCTAATTTACCTGTCCCACTCCCTCGATAAAATATGCAGCACTCTCCCACCTCGGTTAAACCCTGTCACTCTCTCAATTTACTCTCCCTCAGTTAACTCCATCACTCTCCCTCACCTTCCCTCAGTTAACTCCCCCACTCACTCCCTCACTAACTCGCTCAGTGAATGCTGTCACTCTCTCCCACACTCACGCCCTCATTTAACTCTCCCACTCCCTCGGTTAAATGTATAGCAAGTATAGAAGGGGAGGTGATGGCCTAGTGGTATTATCGCTGGATGATTAATCCAGAAACTCAGCTAATGTTCTGGAAGACCCGGGTTCGAATCACGCCACGGCAGATGGTGGAATTTGAATTCAACAAAAAAAAAATCTGGGATTAAGAATCTACTGATGACCCATTGTTGGAAAAACCCATCTGGTTCCCTTTAGGGAAGGAAATCTGCCATCCTTACCCAGTCTGGCCTACATGTGACTCCAGAGCTACAGCCAATGGAGTTGACTCTCAGCTGCCCTCTGAAAAGTCCAAGCGAGACACTCGATACAAGAGCAACTAGGGATGGGCAATGAATGCTGGCCAGACAGTGGCACCCGTGTCCCACGAATGAAAAAACTCTCCCACCTCAGTTAAACCTGTCACTTTCTCCCCTTACCCTCCCTCTATTAACTACGTCACTCTCCCTCCCTCACTCCCAAAATAAACACTCTCACATTCCCTCACAAACTCGCTCAGTTAATGCTGTCACTCTCTTCCTCAGTTAATGCCGACCTTTTCTCTCACTCCCTCAATAAATGCTGTCACTCACTCCCTCGCACCCTCAATTAATGCTATCGCTTGCTCACTCCCTCAGTTAATGCTCGCTCTCCCTCCCTCCCTCACTCACTGATCTCACTCACTCACTCACTGATCTCACTCACTCACTCACTGATCTCACTCACTCACTCACTGATCTCACTCACTCCCTCAGTTATTGATCTCACTCTCCTTCACTCCTTCAGTTAACTCTGTCATTCCCTCTCTCAGTTAATGCTGTCCCCAATCTCCCTCCCTCCCTTGGTTAACTCGGTTACTCTGTTCCTCAGTTAATTCTGTCTCCCCCTCTCCCCCTCTCCCCCTCTCCCCCTCTCCCCCTCTCCCCCTCTCCCCCTCTCCCCCTCTCCCCCTCTCCCCCCCTTTCTCAGTTAACAGCTTCATGCAAGAGGGAAGGTGGGCCTCTTATCGTCCTGGGCAGCCAGCAGCTGTTAAAGGGCACCGCATTAAGCAGGATTCATCTCCATTAAAAAAAGGCTTGCACAGTGGCTGCTGAGGTGGTGGGAGAGCCCTTTGCTGAGTGAATCTGAGTTATGAAAGATTTTGATTTGGTTTGATTTATTATTGTCACATGTATTGGGACACAGTGAAAAGTATTGTTTCTTGCATGCTATACGGACAAAGCATACCATTCATAGAGAAGGAAAGGAGAGGGTGCAGAATGTAGTGTTACAGTCATAGCTAGGGTGTAGAGAAAGATCAACTTAATGCGAGGTAGGTCCATTCAAAAGTCTGACAGCAGCAGGGAAGAAGCTGTTCTTGAGTCGGTCGGTACGTAACCTCAGACTTTTGTATCTTTTTCCCGATGGAAGAAGGTGGAAGAGAGAATGTCCGGGGTCCTTAATTAAGCTGGCTGCTTTTCCCGAGGCAGCGGGAAGTGTAGACAGAGTCAATGGATGGGAGGTTGGTTTTTGTGATGGATTGGGCTACCTTCTCGATCCTTTGTGGTTTTCTGTGGTCTTGGGCAGAGCAGGAGCCCATACCGAGCTGTGATACACCCAGAAAGAATGCTTTCTATGGTGCATCTGTAAAAGTTGGTGAGAGTCGTAGCTGACATGCCAAATTTCCTTCGTCTTCGGAGAAAGTAGAGGCATTAGTGGGCTTTCTTAACGATAGTGTCGGCATGGGGGGGGGGGACCAGGACAGGTTATTGGTGACCTGGAAACCTAAAAACCTGGAGCTCTCGAGCCTTTCTACTTCGCCCCTATGGATGTAGACAGGGACATGTTCTCCTCTACGCTTCCTGGAGTTGATGAATGGCTGAAGATGTGAGATGTGTGGAGGTATAAGTTGTGGAGTGAAGAGAGACCTCCTGGAACAGCAGTAAGGTGGGTTGGTGGGGGATGTGTCAGGAGGCCCTCAAAACAGATATGAAACAATAACAATGAAGGTTATTGCCAGGCATTTAGCTCCAAGACCACGGACCGCAGCACAGGAAGGAGTTGAATAATCTCTCCCAAGTTGTGAAGGTGAGTGAGTTTGATCTTCGAATGACCTTAACTTAGCTGATGCACGACTCGTTTCATCCTCTGCTCAGCTCACCAACCCCGTACCATCAATCAGCGCTCAACCCTGCAGTTAAATGGTTAATCTCACCCTCAGCACTGTAGCGAGCCTCTCACCCATAGCTCTCGGATCCGCCGGCCGTTTACCGGGGACGGCTGCACTGTACGCCGACTGACGCCGCGTCGCTCTGTGTTGCAGGAGGAGGTGGTGCGTAGCGGGGGGCGGCGGAAAGAACGGATCGGAAGAGGACGAGGGCGGGCGCGTCCGCGAGCTTTACCGTCTGGTGAGGAGGCAATCGCGGGACGGGGCGCTGCTGCAAAGGCAGCCGCGGGTGACCCCGGAGGGATCGATGATGGAGGGATCGAGGAAGAAGGTATCTGTGCACCTCGCCCCACTCCCCTCCCCTCATCCCGCGACCTGCTTTGCCTCCGATGGGGATACGCACACCCGCCTCACCCGCCCCTTATCCCTTTCTCATTTCAGCGTCCCGAGAACTGGAAGCACCCCCCCGCTCCGAGGAGGAGAAAGTCAAAGCGGGCAGCAGGAGTGGAGCCCCGTCGCCTCTCGAGCTTTCAGACGCAACCACCCAGTCGGCGAGCGACCCCCCGCCCGTTTCGGAGCCAGAGGCGGCGCCCACATGCCACGGGACGTCAAACGGACAGGAGCCGGGGCTGAGGGAGGGGGTGGCGCAGGTGGTGGTGGTGACGCCCCACGGGAGGACAGGCTCGGGCACTGGCTCTGCCGCCCAGGAGCCAGAGGAGGACCACTGGGCCTACAGGGAGAGGCTGATGGGTGCCCACGACCGAGTGCTGGGCGCCCTGCACCGCCTGCCAGAGAGTCTGAGCACCCTGACCAGGAGCGTGGAGGAGTCCAACTCCCGACTGGCGCAGAGCTTCAGGGAGAGCTCCAGGCTGGTCCTCGCCGGCGTGGAGCGGGTGGCTAACTCCCTCGGCCCCGCCGCCACAGAGCGCCTGATAACCGACCTCACCGCAGCCGTCGCGGCGCAGTCCGCGTCCGTCGCCAACCTGGGCGCCGCCATGGAGGCGCAGACCGCCGCCCTGCGGGCCCAGACAGCCGCCATCGCGGCCCTGGACACCACCGTCCGCGGGGGATTCCAGGGCGTGGCGGTGACAGCCCAGCACGCCGTCCGGCCGATTGGCGAGACACCAGCCTGGGAGAGTAGCAGTGGCGTCGGGGGCAACTGCGCCGCTTCTGGGTCGGTGCCCTCAATGCCCATCGAGTTGACAACCCAGGCCCTCGATGCTGGCCCTCCAAAGCCCAGAGACGTTCAGGGTGGCCCAACAAGAAGCTCGGAAGCCTGCCAGCTTGGAGACCAGTAACTCTCCGCCACTGCAGAAACACACTCGTCGGAACAATACGACAAGCAAAGAAACTTAGGCAACAGAGTCAGAGGGTGCTTAGGTGATCACACTGTGCATTATTTATTCAGCATATTTATAAAATTGGATTAGAACAATGTATTTCCCTCGGTGTGTTTGTGTTTGTCAGTAGGACGACTGAATCAGCCAGTGAATGAGGGGAAGGCGGAAGGACAGGACTGGTGGTAAATGATGAGGGGGGTGGGGGTGTGTGAGTGAAGGCTTTGTTGAAGGTAGGGCGCAGTGGTTAGCACGGCTGTCTCACAGCGTCAGGAACCCGGGTTCAATTCCCGGCATCGATCGGGTCACTGTCTGCATGGAGTGTGCACATTCTCCCCATGTCTGCGTGGGTTTCCTCCTGGTGCTCTCATTTCCTCCCATGGTCCAAAGATGTGTGGGTTAGGTGGATTGGCCATGCTAAATTGCCCCTTAGTGTCCAAAGATGTGCAGGTTAGGTGGATTGGCCATGCTAAATTGCCCCTTAGTGTCCAAAGATGTGCAGGTTAGGGTGGATTGGCCATGCTAAATTGCCCCTTAGTGTCCAAAGATGTGTAGGTTAGGTGGATTGGCCATGCTAAATTGCCCCTTAGTGTCCAAAGATGTGCAGGTTAGGCAGATTGGCCATGCTAAATTGACTCTTAGAGTCATAGAGGTTTGCAACATGGAAACAAGCCCTTTGGCCCAACTTGTCCATGTTGCCCTTATTATTTTTTTAAACCCCTAAGCTAATCTCAATTGCCTGCATTTGGCCCATACCCCTCTCTACCCATCTTACCCATGTAATTGTCTAAATGTTTTTTAAAAGATAAAATTGTACCCGTCTCTACTACTACCTCTGGCAGCTTGTTCCACACTCAGCACCCTCTGTGTGAAAATAATTGCCTCTCTGGACCCTTTTATATCTCTCCCCTCTCCCCTTAAACCTATGCCCTCTAGTTTTAGACTCCCCTACCTTTGGGAAAAGATATTGACTATCTAGCTGATCTACGCCCCCCCCTCATTATTTTATAGACCTCTATAAGGTCATCCCTCAGCCTCCTACACTCCAGAGAAAAAAGTCCCAGTCTATCCAGACTCTCCTTATAACTCAATCCATCAAGTCCTGATAGCATCCTAGTAAATCTTTTCTGCACTCTTCCTAGTTTAAAAATATCCTTTCTATAATAGGGTGACCAGATCTGTACACAGTATTCCAAGTGTGGCCTTACCAATGTCTTGTACAACTTCAACAAGACGTCCCAACACCTGTATTCAGTGTTCTGACCGATGAAACCAAGCATGCCGAATGCCTTCTTCACCACTCTGTCCACCTGTGACTCCACTTTCAAGGAGCTATGAACATGTACCCCTGGATCTCTTTGTTCTGTAACTCTCCCCAGCGCCCTACCATTAACTGAGTAAGTCCTGCCCTGGTTTAATCTACCAAAATGCATTACATAGAACATAGAACCTTGCATTTGTCTTAATTAAACTCCATTTGCCATTCGTCAGCTCGCTGGCCCAATTGATCAAGATCCCGCTGCAATTGGAGATAACTTTCTTCACTGTCCACTATGCCACCAATCTTGGTGTCATCTGCAAACTTACTAACCGTGCCCCCTATATTCTCATCCAAATCATTAATATAAATGACAAATAACAATGGACCCAGCACTGATCCCTGAGGCACACCGCTGGTCACAGGCCTCCGGTTTGAAAAACAACTCTCTGCAACCACCCTCTGGCTTCTGCCAAGAAGTCAATTTTGATACCTCACCCTGGATCCCCCTTAGTGTCCAAAGATGTGCAGGTTAGGTGGATTGGCCATGCTGAATTGCTCCTTAGCCCCCCTGACACTAACAAGGTAAATATCATAGAATCCCTACAGTGCAGAAGGAGGCCATTTGGCCCATCAAGTCTGCACTGACCACAATCCCACCCAGGCCCTATCTCCGTAACCCCATGCATTTACCCTAACTAGTTCCCCTGACAGTAAAGGGCAATTTAGCATGGCCAATCCACTTAACCCCGTACCTCTTTGGAATGTGGGAGGAAACCGGATCACCCAGAGGAAACCCACGCAGACGGGGAGAGAACGTGCAGACTCCACACAGACAGTGACCCAAGCTGGGAATTGAACCCGAGTCCCTGGCACTGTGAGGCAGCAGTGCTAACCACTGTGCCAGCATGCTGGTTAACGGGGAAAGGGCCTGGGTGGGATTGTGGCCGGTGCAGGCTCAATGGGCCGAATGGCCTCTTTCTGCACTGTGGGGATTCTATGCAATCTGTTCACTGGGCAAAAAGGGGCTGGCCATGTTGTCGACATCCTTCCTCTCCCTTTTCCTCCACTTACTATTACACCGCCTCCTCTTGGTTCTTCTTGGTCTGACAGCCAGGGGCCATCATAAAATGCCATTTTGCGCCCAGTGGAGTCCTAACCATGTTGAGGGCTGTGGATAGTAAGCAAAGAATGTGCTTTGCACCTGTAGATTCAAACTAACAGATTTATTGAAGGAGCAGAGGACAAATGGAATGCAGCCTCTGCTAACACCCTAACGACATTGTCATTGGATCATCTGACTGGCTCTTCAAACAACCACTTCAATACATAGCAGCCACAAATCTCAGTACCTGCTCAGCAGGACACCCCAAACTTCCGCACTTCAGACACTCAGTGGTGCGTTCCACAATGTCATGACACAGCTGCCATTTTAACTCCATTGTGCACATGCGCACAGGCCCCTGATGAGCATCATGAACCATGTCCTGTGGGGCGTGTTACCCAATGAGCAGCCTTTGACTCGCCGTCGTCAGATGAGGCTTGAGAAAGAGGCTCCTTCGCATGGCACATGGTAATGGTCGCTCAGTGACATTGTCACTGTAATCCAGCGGCCTGGAGTAATGCTCTGGGGATCAGGTTCGAATCCCACCGCGGCAGATGGTTCAATTCGAAACCAAGGGGAACCCATCTGGTTCACTAATTAAAGTTTAAAGTTCATCTATTAGTGTCATAAGTCTGTTTACATTAACACTGCAGTGAAGTCACTGTGATAATCCCCCAGTCGCCACACTCCGGCGCCTGTCCGGCAAACACTGAGGGAGAATTTAGCACAGCCAATTCACCCTAACCAGCACGTCTTTCAGACTGACAGACAGTGACCCAGGGCAGGAATCTAAATTTGGGTCTCTGGCACTGTGAGTGCCAACTACTGTGCACTAGTGTCCTCTTTTGGGAAGGAAATCTGTATGCCTTCCCAGATCTGGCCTACATGTGGTTAGCACTGCTGCCTCACAGCGCCAGGGACCCTGGTTCAATTCTGGCCCCGGGTGACTGTCTGTGTAGAGTTTGCATGTTCTTCCCATGTCTGCGTAGGTTTCCTCTGGGTGCTCCGGTTTCCTCCGACAGTCCAGAGATGTGCAGGTTAGGTGGATTGGCCATGCTAAATTGTCCCTTAGTGTCCAAAGATGTGCAGGTTAGGTGAATTAGCCATGCTGAATTGCCCCTTAGTGTCAGGGAGATTAGAGATTAAATAGGTGGGGTTTTGGGAAAGGTCCTGGGTGGGATTGTTAGTGCAGCCTCAATGGACTTAATGGCCTCCTTCTGCACTGTAGGAAATTTTATGATGCATGTGACTCCAGACCCACACCAATCTGACTGCCTCTTACGTGCGCCTCTGAAATGGCCAAGCAAAGCCCTCAGTTCAAGTGCAATTAGAGACGGACAGTAATTCCCATGAATGAAAATGACCTGGAACTCACTGCTTGCGGGTGAAGAATGATTTCAGGCGGAAACTGGGTAGACTTTTGAGGGAGATGTACTTGAAGGGTTCCTGGTTACAGAGACCCAGTGACCTCCTTCAGTGCTGTAATGGGGCCTTACAGCGCCAGGGAACCTGGGTTTGATTCCTGGCTTGGGTCATTCTCTCTGTGGGTTTCCTCCGGGTGCTCCGGTTTCCTCCCACAGTCCGAAAGCCGTGCTGGTTACGGTGCATTGGCCGCGCTAAATTCTCCCTCAGTGTTACCCCAACAGGCGCCGGAGCGTGGCGACTAGGGGGATTTTCACACTAACTTCATTGCAGTGTTAATGCAAACCTACTTGTGGCACTAATAAATAAACTTAAACCCTTGATTGCATTTGGATGAGGAGCACACAGGGCAATGTGCAATCCGTGAATGGGGTCCTACACCATCTGGGTCAGGGGAGCAGAGGTGGGGGGAATCCCGTTTGGAACCTTGTGTCACACTTCTGCTCCATGTACAGCAAGGGGAAAGGGACAGGCGTAACACCCGGATCCGCCTCATCATCGTTTCCCCGCTCCCTGCATGACAGAAATAGTGACCAGACGTACACTCTCAGCCCTGTACCAAATGCTGCCCTTCTCCATGGCGCTGCATCTGGGAGTCCATTCTTCATCTGCCATCCAGTGGGTCAGAGTCACCCCAACTTTGGATCGTGTGGAGTTAAGAGAAAGAAAGGTGTCAGAATCTTACGGTGCAGAAGAGGCCCTTCGGCCCATTGAGTCCGCACTTGGCCCACAGCTTAGAATGTTACGACGTGCCAAGTGCTCACCCAGGTACTTTTTAAAAGATATGAGGCATCCCGCCTCCACTACCCTCCCAGACAGCGCATTCCAGACCCTCACCACCCTCTGAGTGAAAAAACTTTCCTCAAATTCCCCCCCTAAACCTCATTTTTACCTTGTGTCCCCTTGTGACTGACCCTTCACCTCAGGGGAACAGCTGCCCCCAACCCACTTTGTCCATCCCCCTCATTATCTTGAACCCCTCGATCAGGTCGCCCCCTCAGTCTCCCCTGCTCCAGAGAAAACAACCCAAGCCTTCCCAACCTCTCTCTCCATAACTTAACTGTTCCATCCCAGGCAGCATCCTGGTGGAATCTCCTCTGCACCCCCCTCCAGTGCGTTCACGTCCTTCCTGTAACGTGGCGACCAGAACTGCACACAGTACTCCCGCTGGCTTTGGGGGGGTCACCAAACTTCTACACAACTCCAGTGTGGCCTCTCTGCTTCTGTAATCTGTAACCCGATTGATAAAGGCGAGTGTGCCTTTTTCACCACCCTATTATTAACCTGCCCTTCAGTCCAAAGCTTAGGGCCTGTCACCCTCCAGGAAGGGAAGGCTGGTGGTGGGGGGGAGTGGAATTGATTGAGGTGTAGAAGATTCTGAGGGACACAGCTAGAGTAGATAGGAAGGAACTTTTCGCCTTGGTAGAGAGCGCAGTAAACAGGGGGCAGAGATTTAAGGTAAGGGGGCAGGAGATTTGGGGAGGAACTTGAGGGGAAACTTTTTCACCCAGAGGTGGGGTGGGAAGCTGGAAGGGTGGGAGAGGCGGGAACCCTCACAACACTGAAGAAGCTTTTAGATGAGCGCTTGAAACACCCCAGCGCACAAAGTTCTATCCAACTCCATCGTGCCCTCTCTGTCTTTGTAATCGGTTGATCTGCCCAATTTCACAGCTGCATTTGTGCAGCGCCTTTCACAGTCTCGGGGAACCCCAGAGCGTTTGCCGTTTGGGGGCGGGCCGTGGGGCAGACGGCAGCCACCTTGTGGCACAGCAAGCTCCCGCAGAGCGGCAACGTGATAACGACCAGGCCACCCGCTTCGAGGGATAAATATTGGCCGCACCTGAAAGTGGGGGGTGGAGTTGGTGGGGAGGGGGCAGGTGGCCGCACCTGGGGGTGGGGGTGGGGGGAGGGGGGGACCAGAGGGAGGGGAGGGTCCTCAATTTAACTCTTTATCTATAAGGTGACAGCTCCTACAGTGCAGCTATTCCCTCAGTGTGAGCCTACAGCGTGCGCTGGTACGTCTGGTACAGGACCCGAACCCTCGTCATTTGAACATGAGACCTATCCCCTGAAGTGTGGTAGTACCACCCTTTCTGAGCCACGCTTAGAGGTGGCGAGGCTTTACGATGTTTTTTGGGGTGTTGGGGGGGCAGGGAGGGTACCGGTTGCACTGCAAGTCGCACCTGGGAACATTTGAGGCCTAGCAAACAGGCTGAAGCACTGAGCTTCCTGTTTCCAGCCTTAGGTAGATAACCCCCAAATTCCTACTCAAAACGCAATCATAGAATCCTACAGAGCAGGAGGAGGCCATTCAGCCCATCAAGTCTGCCCTGACCAGGCCCTGTGCCTGTAACCTCATGCATTTTACCCTGCTAATTCCCCTCACGCTAAAGGGCAATTTAACGTGGTCAATCCACTTACCCCACACATCTGGTCAGACCCCATTTGGAGTATTGTGAGCAGTTTTGGGACCCGTATCTAAGGAAGGATGTGCTGGCCTTGGAAAGGGTCCAGAGGAGGTTCGCAAGAACGATCCCTGGAATGAGGAGCTTATCGTATGAGGAACGGTTGAGGACTCTGGGTCTGTACTCGATGGAGTTTAGAAGGATGAGGGGGGGGATCTTATTGAAACTTACAGAATACTGCGAGGCCCTGGATAGAGTGGACATACAGAGGATGTTTCCACGAGTGGGAAAAACTAGAACCAGAGGGCACAACCTCAGGCTAAAGTAAAGTTTAAAGTTTATTTATTAGTCACAAGTAAGGCTTACCTTAACATTGCAATGAAGTTACTGTGAAATTCCACTCGTCGCCACATTCCGGCTCCTGTTCGGGTCAATGCACCCTGACTTTCGGACTGTGGGAGGAAACCGGAGCACCCGGAGGAAACCCACGCAGACACGGGGAGAACGTGCAGACTCCACACAGACAGTGACCCAAGCCGGGAATCGAACCCAGGTCCCTGGCACTATGAGGCAGCAGTGCTAACCACCGTGCTGACCAGTAAAGGGATGATCCTTTAAAACAGAGATGAGGAGGAATTTCTTCAGCCAGGGAGTGGGGAATCTGTGGAACTCTTTGCCACAGAAGGTTGTGGAGGCCGAGTCACTGAGTGTCTTTAAGACAGAGATAGATGGGTTCTTGATTAATGAGGGGATCAGGGGTTACGGGGAAAAGGCAGGAGGATGGGGATGAGAAAAATATCAGCCATGATTGAACGGTGGAGCAGACCCGATGGGCCGAGTGGCCTAATTCTGCTCCTATGTTTTATGGTCTTATGGGATGTGTGAAATGAGCTTTTAGGGAAAGAACAGTACCGTGTGAAATCTGCACCTACTCCAGTTCTGGCAGAATTTTACCAAAGCAGCCATTTTTTGTCTAACTTACTATTCCAAAATGCCAAGCTGCAAGTGTCATTGCGTATAAATAACATCTCTGACACAGCCCCACTGATTCCAGTGGAGCTCTCTGCTTGTAACTGTTCATTTTTGCGACTCTGTGTTCCATCCACATGCACGTGCGCTCTCTCACACGCACTCATGCGCTCTCTCACACGCACTCGTGCACACACCTGCATACACACATGCACACACTCAAAGATACACGCACATACCACTAGGCAATGGTCTAGTGGTATTATCCAGAAATGCAGCTAATATGCTAGTGATCCGGGTTCGAATCCTGCCACGGCAGACGGTGGAATTTGAATTCAATAAAAAATATCAGGAATTAAGAATCTACTGATGATCCATTGTCAGAAAAACCCATGTGGTTCCCTTTAGGGAAGGAAATCTGCCCTCCTTACCCCGGTCTGGCCGACGTGCGACCCCAGAGTCACAGCCAATGTGACTGAGTCTCAACTGCCCTCCAAGGGCAACTCGGGCTGGGCAATAAATGCTGGCCCAGCCAACAACACCCACGTCCCACAAATAAGTAACATACAGATGCACACATATTCATATACACACTTATAGACACACACACACACACACACACACAGAAACACACTCAAACACACTCAAACACAGAGATACACACACAGACACACTATACTAGGCTGATACCGGAGTTGAGGGGGTTGAGCTATGAGGAGAGGCTGAATAAACTAGGCTTGTACTCGTTAGAGTTTAGAAGAATGAGAGGAGATCTCATTGAGACGTATAAGATGATGAATGGGATGGATAGGATAGAGGTGGAGAGACTCTTCCCGCTCAAAAAAGACAGTAGGACTAGGGGGCACAGCCTCAAGATAAAAGGGGGGTGGTTTAGAACGGAGTTGAGGAGGAACTTCTTCACTCAAAGGGTGGTGAATCTCTGGAATTCTCTGCCCGTTGAAGTGGTGGAGGCTGCCTCGCTAAATATTTTTAAGACGCGGGTTGATGGGTTTTTGATAAGAGAGGGGATTAAGGGTTATGGGGAGAGGGCGGGAATGTGGAACTGAGCCACGACAGATCAGCCATGATCTTATTGAATGGCGGGGCAGGCTCGAAGGGCTAGATGGCCTACTCCTGCTCCTATTTCTTATGTTCTTATGTTCATTCACAGACACATACACACACACAGATACACACACACAGATACACACTCACAGATACACACACATACCACTAGGCCTAGTGATATTATCTACTAGACACACACACACACACGCACACACACATATACTGACAGACAGACACATGCTCATGCATACACACACACACACACACACACACACAGACAAATACAAACACTCAGACGCATATTCACAGACACGCACACACACATACAAACAGATGCACAGTCACAGGCAGACATGCTTACACACGTGCGCGTGCACATCACACAGATATATTTGCATTGCCAGCTCCCCTGTGTAAAGTTGCTGCTAACATCATACACCATCTATATCTGGAAATGTGGCTCCCCAGGGAATGTTTCACACACCTTCTGGAGTTTGGACGCAGAGACCACACGCTGGAAGTGAGCGATCCGTCAGTGAAATGACAAATCAGCTTGGTGGCCGGAGATTGTTCCACACACGTTTGTGGTGGTGTAGCCGGCAATGTGGGTAAGCTAAACCCACCTGCGGAGACGCCACAGTCGTCTCAAAGCCTGCACTCGATTTGAGAGTGGTTATTCCTGGGAGGAGTGGTGAGACCAGCTGGCAAGAGACGGCACAGCGATGACGACACCGCTCTTGTTTCCAGGTTGGCTCGGGACTTGTCCCCACCCCTCACCCTCACCCCTCCCCGAGGGTGCAAGGTAACAGCAAACTACCCCCGCTAACCCCTCCCGACAACACCTGTCAAGAAGAAGCCTCTGGGGGTATGGTTCACAGTTGAAAAATGAGGGGGTTGTCTGTTTTAAAGAGGTGGGGTGAAAATTCTTTCTCTGAAAATCTTTGGAGCTATCTCAGATCAGCCAGGGTGATGTGGCAGCCCAGTGGTAAGCATTGCTGCCTCACAGTGCCAGGGACCTGGGTTCGATTCCCAGATTGGGAGACTGCACGTTCTCCCTGTGTCTGTGTGGGTTTCTTTCAAGAGTCTGAAAGACGTACTGGTTAGACAGATTGGCCAACCTAAGTTCTCCCTCACTGTTACCCAAACAGGCTTTGGAGTGTGGGGACCAGGGGATTTTCACAGTAACTTCATTGTAGTGTTAATGTCAGTTGACTTGTGACAATAATTAATAAACTTTAAAACTTTGCTTTCCTTTATCTTGTTAAGTGCCGGAGCAGATTCATAGAATAGAATCCCAACAGTGCAGAAGGAGGCTATTCTGCCCATTGAGTCTGCACTGACAACAATCCCATCCAGACCTCATCCCCATAACCCCTCATATTTACCCTGCTAATCCCCCTCACACTATGGTGGATTTAGCATGGCCAGTTCCCTAACCTACACGTCTTTGGACACTAAAGGGCAATTTAGATGGCCAATCCACCTAACCTGCACATCTTTGGACACTAAGGGGCAATTTAGCATGGCCAATCCACCTAACCTACACATCTTTGGACACTAAGGGGCAATTTAGCTTGGCCAATCTACTTAACCAGTATATCTTTGGACACTAAGGGGCAATTTAGCATGGCCAATCCACCAAACCTGCACATTCTTGGACACTAAGGGGCAATTTAGCATAGCCAATCCACTGAACCCGCAATATTAGACTGTGGGAGGAAATGTGAACACTCGGAGGAAACCCCCACACAGAGAGAACATGCAGACTCCACGCAGACAGTGATCCAAAGCCGGGAGTTGAAGCTGGATCCCTGGCACTGTGAGGCAGCAGTGTTAACCGCTGTGCCATCGTGTCACTCCTCGAATGGCCTACTGTTGCACCTTGTTCGTCTGAAACATCACTCAGGAATGAACTAAGGACGTGCCTTCAGCCATAGCACACGGAAGGTGGTGGCGTCATGGACACTTAATCCAGAGACCCAGG
The DNA here is from genome assembly GCF_965287045.1 of Carcharhinus amblyrhynchos. Taxonomy (NCBI): domain Eukaryota; kingdom Metazoa; phylum Chordata; class Chondrichthyes; order Carcharhiniformes; family Carcharhinidae; genus Carcharhinus; species Carcharhinus amblyrhynchos. The sequence continues at coordinate 180,980 of NW_027649784.1, read as the reverse complement.
ACAAGATCCAGGGATCCCGTGTTCAAATCCCACCACACAAATGGTGCAATTTGAGTTCAATAAAAATTCAGAATTCAAAGTCTAACAATGACCATGAAACCATTGTCAACTATCGTAAAAACCCATCTGCTTCACCAATGTCCTAGGGAAGGAAATCTGCCATCCTTACCTGGTCTGGCCTACATGTCACTCCAGAATCACAGCAATGTGGTTGACAACGGGTGGCACAGTGGTTAGGACTGCTGCCTCACAGCGCCAGGGACCCAGGTTCGATTCCTGGCTCGGGTCACTGTCTGTGTGGAGTTTGCACGTTCTCCCCGTGTCTGCGTGGGTTTCCTTTGTACGCTGCGGTTTCCCCCCACAGTCCAAAGATATGCTGCTTGGGTTGATTGACCATGTTAAATTGATCCTTGGTTGGTTTGGTGGGGGGAGTGTGAGCGGGGTCAATACCTGGGCTTACGGAAATGTGGCTTGGGGATGGGATTGTTGTTGGAACAGTTTTGATGGGCCGAATGGCCTCCTTCTGTACTGTAGGTATTCCATGACTGCCCTCTGAAGCATCCGAGTGAGAGACATAGTTCAAGGGCTGGGCAATAATTTTTTTTTTAAACGTACTCATCCATGGGACATGGGGGTCGCTGGGCTGGGTCAGCATTTATTGCCCATCTCTAGTTGTCCGAGGGCAGTTGAGAGTCAACCACATTGGCTGTGGCTCTGGAGTCACATGTAGGCCAGGCCGGGGTAAGGACGGCACATTTCCTTCCCTAAAGGTATCCAGATGGGTTTTTTCTGACAATGGGTCATCAGTAGATTCTTAATCCCAGATTTTTTTTTATTGAATTCAAATTCCACCATCTGCTGTGGTGGGATTCGAACCTGGTTCCCCAGAACATTAGCGAGCAGCAGTACTAAGCCATCCCCTACTCTAAAATCCACCTCTTTGACTGAGCTTTTGTTCAAAGTTTTAAAAGTTCGATTGGGTTGACAGTTAGAATCTTTCTCCCCACAGTTTAAATGTCTAATACTACGGGGTCACGCACTTAAGGTGAGAGGGGGAAAGTTCAAAGGAGATGTGAGGGGCGAGTATTTTTTTCCCACAGGAAGTTGTTTTTATTTATTAGTGTCACAAGTAGGCTTACATTAACACTGCAATAAAGTTACTGTGAAAATCGCCACACTCCGGCGCCTGTTCGAGTAACACTGAGGGAGAATTTAGCACGGCCAGTGCACCCTAACCAGCACGTCTTTCAGACTGTGGGAGGAACCAGGAGCATTCGGAGAAAACCCCCACAGACATGAGGAGAATGTGCAGACTCCGCACAGACAGTGACCTGAGCAGGGATCGAGTCCAGGTCCTGGCGCTGTGAGGCTGCAGTGCTAACCACTGTGCTACCGTGTGCCCCCTGATTGCATCGTAGAGTCACAGAGGTTTACAGCATGGAAACAGACCCTTTGGCCCAACTGTCCATGCCGCCCCTTTTTTATAACCATCAATTGCCCGCATTTGGCCCATATCCCTCTATAGCCATCTTACCCATGTAACTGCCTAAACACTTTTTAAAAGACAAAATTATACCTGCTTCTACACAATGTCTGGCAGCTTGTTTCAGACACTCACCACCCTCTGAGTGAAAAAGATTGCCCCTCCGGACCCTTTTGTATCTCTCCCCTCTCACCTTAAACCTATGCCCTCTATTTTTAGACTCCCCGATATTGACCATCTAGCTGACCTGTGCCCCTCATTATTTTATAGACCTCTATAAGATCACCCCTCAGTCTCCTACACTCCAGAGAAAAAAGTCCCAGTCTATCCTGCCTCTCCTTATAACTCAAACCATCAAATCCCGGGAGATCCTAGTAAATCTTTTCTGCACTCTCTCCAGTTTAATATAATAGGATGACCAGATCTGTAGACAGTATTCCAAGTGTGGCCTTACCGATGTCTTGTACAACTTTAACAAGATGTCCCAACTCCTGTATTCAGTGTTCTGACCGATGAAACCAAGCATGCCGAATGCCTTCTTCACCACTCTGTCCGCCTGTGGCTCCACTTTCAAGGAGCTATGAACCTGTACCCCTAGATCTCTTTGTTCTGTAACTCTCCCCAGTGCACCACCATAACTGAGTAAGTCCTGCTCTGGTTCAATCTACCAAAATGCATCACCTTGCATTTCTCTACATTAAAACTCCATCTGCATTTGTCAGCCCACTGGCCCAATTGATCAAGATCCCGTTGCAGCCCAAGATAACGTTCTTCACTTTCCACCAATACCACCAATGTTAGTGTCATCTGCAAACTTAACTTCCTAAACATGCCTCCTAAATTCTCATCCAATGTCCCAAATTCTCATCCAATTATCTGTCCTAATAATCTAACTCCCTGCGTGGCTGAGTGACCAACCTTGATCGATAACATTCCTGTGAGAAGCCATTTGGGGCACTTTGGATGTTAAAGGAGCTATGCAAGCGCAAGTTGAGGAGGAACTTCTTCACACAAAGAGTTGTGAATCTGTGGAATTCCCTGCCCAGTGAAGCAGTTGAGGCTATCTCGTTGAATGCGTTTAAGGCAAGAGTAGACAAATTTTTGAACAGTAAAGGAATTAATGGTTATGGTGAGGGTGCAGGTAAGTGGAGCTGAGTCCATGAAGAGATCAGCCATGATCTTATTGAATGGCGGAGCAGGCTCGAGGGGCGGACTGGCCGACTCCTGCTCCGAGTTCTTATGTTCTAAGTTGTTGTTGTTCTGTTGGATTGTGCTGTCGCTCGTGCTCTCGGGTTTACCCTCAATGGCGGTTCACGAGTCCCGGCGAGGAGTCAGTGCGGCTAACGGCGAGAAGGTTGGAGGCCAGCTAATCAGCCCCAGAGCGTTCCCTGTTTTTGCTGAATTTGGGGGGGCAGCACGGTAGCACAGTGGTTAGCACCGCTGCTTTGCAGCTCCAGGGAGCTGAGTTCGGTTCCCGGCTCGGGTCACTGCCTGTGTGGAGTTTGCACATTCTCCTCGTGTCTGCGTGGGTTTCCTCCGGGTGCTCCAGTTTCCTCCCAGACTCCAAAGATGTGCGGGTTAGGTTGATTGGCCAAACTAAAATTGCCCGTTAGTGTCCTGAGATGCGTAGGTTAGAGGGATTAGCGGGTAAAATATGTAGTGATATGGGGGTAGGGCCTGGGGTGGGATTGTGGTCGGTGCAGACTCGATGGGCCGAAGGGCCTCTTTCTGCACGGTAGGGTTTCTACGATTCTCTGGCTTGCTGCGCGTTGGGGTTGGCAGTTTTCTCAACTCTAACCTTTCTCGTACTCAGAAGCAGAATACCACCACCATCTCGGTTGAGGTGAAGAAATCCCAGCACAAGTACATCATCGGCCCGAAAGGCAACACCCTGCAGGAAATACTGGACACAACTGGGGTATCCGTGGAAATGCCATCGCTGGAGAGCATCTCCGAGACAATCATCCTCCGAGGGGAACCAGACAAGCTTGGCCCGGCATTGACGCAGGTCTACGCTAAGGTAAAACCCACTGCCCCCCCCCCCCCTTCAACAGCACACCAACTTGAGCAGGAAGAAGGCTCGCTGCCATTGCAGGGGGCTGGAGTGAGACACAACTTGATTTTTTTATTATTCATTTGTAAGACCATCGCTCGCTGGGCCAGCATTTATTGCCCATCCTCAGAGGGCAGTTGAGAGTCAACCACGTTGGCTGTTGCTTTGGAGTCACATATAGGCCAGACCGGGTAAGGATGGCAGATTTCCTTCCCTAAAGGACTGTATACCACTTCAGAGTCATACAGAAACAGACCCATCGAGTCTGCACAGACAATATCTACCACTTAGGCTGTGCCAATCCCATTTTCCTGCACTTGTTCCATGTCCTTCAACATTTCAAGTACTCGCAGAAATTTATTTTATTAAGTTAAGTTTTGTTTATTAGTTTTATTTCTCACTGTCACATTAGGCTAACATTAACACTGAAGTGAAATTACTGTGAAATTCCCCTTGTCGCTACACTCCAGCGCCTGTTCGGGTAACACTGAGGGAGAATGTACCACAGCCAATGCACCCTAACCAGCCCGTCTTTCAGACTGTGGGAGGAAACCGGAGGAAACCCACGCAAGACACAGGGAGAATGTGCAGACTCCACACAGACAGTGACCCAAGCCAGGAATCGAACCCGGGTCTCTGTGCTATGAGGCAGCAGTGCTAATGTGCTTTCCCCATTTGAATCATAGAATCCCTACATTGAAGATAGAGGCCGTTCAGTCCATCAGGTCTGTTTCAGTAATGTGTCCAACCCAGAACCCCCCCATCCCCATAACCCCACACATTTAACCTGCTAATCCTCCTAAACTGCACAGTTTGGCCTACTAAAGAGCAATTTTGTGTGGCCAAATCAACTATAACCTGCACACCTTTAGACACTAAGGGGCACTAAGGGTGGCAGAGTGGTTAGCACTGCTGCCTCACAGCGCCAGGGACCCGGGTTCAATTCCCAGCTTGGATCACTGTCTGCACGTTTTCCCCGTGTCTGTGTGGACTTCCTCCAGGTGCTCCAGTTTCCTCCCACACTCTGAAAGATGTGCTGGCTAGGTGCATTGACCCAAACAGGTGCCAGAGGTGGCAACGAGGGAAATTTCACAGTAACTTCATTGCAGTGTTAATGATACCTTACTTGTGACTAATAAATAAACTTTAATCAATTTAGCACAGCCAATCCACCCAACCTACACATCCTGGGACACTAAGGAGCAATTTAGCCTGGCCAATCCACCTAACCTGCACATCTTTGGACACTAAGGAGCAATTTAGCCTGGCCAATCCACCTAACCTGCACATCTTTGGACACTAAGGGGCAATTTAGCATGGCCAATCCACCTAACCTGCACATCTTTGGACACTAAGGGACAATTCAGCATGGCCAATCCACCTTTGGAGTGTGGAAGGAAACCGGAGCACCCGAAGGAAACCCACGCAGTCACGGGGGGAGAATGTGCAAACTCCACACAGACAGTGACCCATGGCTGGAATTGAACCCTGGTCCCTGGCGGTGTAGGCAGCAGTGCTAACCACTGTGCCATCTGGGACAAATGTGCTCAATCGCCAGTTTAAAGGGGATGGAGTTGAAGTTGTTTTGTCTCTTGTCCGGTAGTCCTGTTTCAAATTTGAAATCATTCTGGAATGAAAAGGTGGCCACAAAACCGCTATCATTTGTCGTTAGAAAACCCCCTGAGAACTGCTGTTTATCTTTGTGATATTCACCTCAAAGCCCTGGGAACATTTGGCGGATCCTCCTCAACGTATGTTTAATTGCTCCCCTGTTGTTTTGACACCCCCGTGATCGAGCCTCAAGTTGTCTGCCCTCTGTGGCCTCCAGCGGTGCGAGGCGGCCATCTTGCCCCGTCCACGTTAACGCGAGGCTTTTCTACTGACCGTTGTGTTTTCTCTTTGCATGTGGGCTGTCAGGCCAAGAGTGTGATGGTGGCTGAAGTAACGGCGCCGGCTTGGTTACATCGCTTTATCATTGGCAAGAAGGGACAGAACATTGGCCGCATTACCCAACAACTGCCCAAGGTAAATCTCTGGGTCATCATCGGACACCGGCCTTTTGATGCGATCGGAAGCTTTGAATCGTACACCACCTTCAACACAGTGAGGAGTTTCCCCCCCACCCCACCACTTCAGAATTCTCTGGCCGTGTGCACCAACGGGATTTTCCGGTTTCACCTCTCCCCCCACTCCCTGCGGTGAACGGAGATTCAGCTGAGTGCCAAATTCGCCCACCTCGCTCGCAGGGGCCGGCTGGGCGTGAACGGCCAGAGAATTCCGGCCTTTGTCGTCAGACCAGATGTGGACCAATAAAAAAAAAGTTTGGTCGACTTTGAGGAGCAGAGAGAAAGAGAGAGAGGCGGAGAGGTTTGGGGAAGGAATTCAGCCTTGAGGGGGTGACCGCCAATGGCGTGGTGGTTAAAATTGAGGCTGGAATTGGAGGTGCTGCACGGAGATGGGGGGTGGGTGGGGCGGGGGGGTGGTGGGGTGGGTTGGGGGGTGTGGGGGGAGGAGTCGGGGGGGTGGGGGAGGGGTGGGGGCCTCTTGGGCTGGAGTGGGGTACAAAGGAAGGGGAAGGGGCGAGGTTGGACACAAGGGTGAAAATTTTTACGTCGAGGGCTTTTACCTAACTGGGAGTCAGTGAAGCTGTTTATGCATGGGCTAATGGATGAACAAGATTTTTTATTATTGTCACAAGTATTGGGATACAGTGAAAAGTATTGTTTCTTGTGCACTATACAGACAAAGCATACCGGTCATAGAGAAGGAAAGGAGACAGTGCAGAATGTAGTGTTACAGTTATAGCGAGGGTGTAGAGAAAGATCAACTTAATGCGAGGTAGGTCCATTCAAATGTCTGATGGCAGCAGGGAAGAAGCTGTTCTTGAGTCGGTCGGTACGTGACCTCAGACTATTGTATCTTTTTCCCGATGGAAGAAGGCAGAAGAGAGAACGGCCGGGGTGTGTGTGGGGTCCTTGATTATGCCGGCTGCTTTTCCCAAGGCAGCGGGAAGTGTAGACAGAGTCAATGGATGGGAGGCTGGTTTGTGTGATGGATTGGGCTACATTCACGACCCTTTGTAGTTCCTTGCGGTCTTGGGCAGAGCAGGAGCCCATACCAAGCTGTGATACAACCGGAAAGAATGCTTTCTATGGTGCGTCTGTAGAAGTTGGTGAGAGTCACAGCGGACACGCCGAGTTAGCTTAGTCTTCTGAGAAACCCAAGCGGACATGGATTTGGCTGTGAGTTAAGAAAGCGGACAGCGTTCGGGATGAGGAGCAAATCAGCCATGATCAAATGGCACCTTGATCGAATGGCAGAGCGGACCCAATGGGCCGAATGGCCTAGTTCTGCTCTGACACCTTATGAACTTAAAAAGTTTAAAGAAGGCGGAGGTTTGGGGATGGGGTAGAAGGTGCGGGGTGGGGTGGAGGGAGGTGAGGAGGGGGGTGGGGGTGGATGAGGCAGGTGAGGTGGGGGTGGGTGGGTGGGGGGGGGGATGTGGGAGGGGTCGGAGGAGGCAGGAGGGTGTGGGAAGGTGAGGGTAGGTGGGCAGTGGCTGAAAAGTTGGACCCATCGAGCAGGGGTGGTTGAGTGGTGAGAGCAAAGGCAGGGAATGACGGGCTGGATGTCAGGAAGCAGCCTTCCCTGTTAGGGAGGCAAGGCGACTTTCCTGCAGCTGCTGTGTTCCGACGTAGCAAGGCACGGAGCCGGGGATTGTACAGCGCGGGGGAGGGTGTGTGTGTGTGTGTGTCTGTGTGTGTGTGTCTGTGTGTGTGTGTGTCAGAACGTGTACCACCGGCCTGTCCCTGCAGTTGGCTCAAGTAACGTGTATCTCTGGGTTATATGACCCACCTGATGTAGGTCCACATTGAGTTCACGGACGGTGATGAGAAAATTACACTGGAGGGTCCAACGGAGGAAGTGGAGGTCGCTCAAGGCCAGATCCAGGATATCATTGACGACCTGGTCAGTATTTTTCATTCACCGTTTTCCACCTCCCATAAAACGCACAGACATTCCCCCACTCCCTGCCCACGTTCCTGCCCGGACTAGAGGGAATGAGGCTGGAAGAACTGGGGTTGTTTCCTCTGGAGCGGTAGAAGTTGGGTGGCGCAGTGTTTGGCACCATTGCCTCCCAGCACCGGTTCGGACCCAGTTCGAATCCAGCCCCTGGATCTCTGTTTGCAGGTCCTCCCCCTCCCCTGTGTCTGTGTGGGTTTCCTCCGGGTGCTCCGGTTTACTCCCAAACTCCAAAGATATGCAGGTTAGGTGCATTTGCCATGCCAAATTGCCCTTTAGTGTCAGGGATTTAGCGGTATAAATACATGGGGTTATGTGGATAGGGTGAGATTGTTGTTGGTGCAGACTCGATGGGCCGAACGGCCTCCTTCTGCACTGTAGGGATTCTACTCTATGAAGTCTATAAAATTCTGATAGGGTGACAGTCAGAATCTGTTTCCCCAGAGTTGAAATGTCTAATTCTAGGGGGCACGCAGTTAAGGTGAGAGGAAGAGAGTTTAAAGGAGATGTCAGGGGCAAGTTTTTTTACACACTTTTTAAAAAAATTATGACTGTCACATATAGACTTACATTAACACTGCAATGAAGTTACTGTGAAAATCCCCCAGTCGCCACACTCCGGCGCCTGTTTGGTTAACACTGAGGGAGAATTTAGCACGGCAAATGCACCCTAACCAGCACGTCTTTCAGACTGTGGGAGGAAACCGGAGCACCCGGAGGAAACCCACGCAGACACGGGGGGAGAACAAAGAAAGAAAGAAACACACAAAGAGCAGCACAGCACAGGAAACAGGCCCTTCGGCCCTGCAGACCCCACACAGACTCGTGACCCAAGCCAGGAATCGGACCCAGGTCCTTAGCGCCCAGAGTCGAACCGGGTCCCTGGCACCGGGTATTGAACCCGGGTCCCTGGCAGCAGTGCTAACCATTATCACCCCCGTCACCTCCCAGCTTTTCTTTTAGCCTTGCCACCGCTGTGCTGCAGCCCCTCCCACGCACACTGAGGTTTGGACGGGTTGGCTGGCGAATAGTGAGTGACATCTCTTACTTTGCTTTGTCCCCTGCAGCTGACGCGCATGGACTACACGGAGATCACGGTGGACCAGAAATTTCACCGGCATCTGATAGGCAAGAATGGAGCAAACAGTAAGTTTGTGTGTCTGAGTGCGTGCGTGTGTGTGTGCGTCTGAGTGTGTGTGCATGTATTTGTGTATGTGTGTGTGTGTGCGCACGAGTGTGAGTGTGTGTGTGTGTGTGCGCGCGAGTGTGTGTGTGTGTGTGTGTGTGTGTGTAGGTGCACACGTCTGTGTGTGTGTGTATCTGTGTGCGTGTCTGTTCATCTAAGTGTGTGTATGTGTGTGCACGTGCAGATGTGTGTGCACGTGTGTGTGTGTGTCTGTGTGTGTGCGCGTGTGAGAGGAGGTGTGTGTTCTCCCCTCCCTCTGTATTGATCTCAAATGCCCTCCAAAGTCGAAACAGCTTCTGATAGGTTGCCTCTTAAATCTTCATTCAGTGGCAAGGAGCTCTGGGTCCGATTCCCAGCTTGGGTCACTGTGTGGAGTCTGCACGTTCTCTCCATGTCTGCATGGGTTTCCTCCAGGTGCTCCGGTTTCACCCCACAGTCTGAAAGACATGCTAGTTAGGGCACATTGGCCGTGCTAAACTCTCCCTCAGCGTTACCCAAGTGTGGCGACTAGAGGATTTTCACAGTAACTTCATTGCGGTGTTAATGTAAGTCTACTTGTGACACTAATAAATCATGGATTGGCCCCACTAAATTGCCCCTTAGTGTTCAAAGATGTGTGGGTTAGGTGGATTGGCCCATACTGAGTTGTCCCTTAGTGTCCCAGGAAGGGTAGGTTAGAGAGATTAACAGGTTAAATGCATGGGGTTATGGGGATAGGGCCTGGGTGGGATTGTGCTTGGCACAGACTCGATGGGCTGAATGGCCTCCTTCTGCACCTTAAGGACTCTATGATTCTAAACAGTAGCAACTTTGTGCCACCGCTCAAACTCCTTTAGTTACGTTTCCCTTTGATATCCGAGACTGCAAGTCAGCAGTCAAGACCAATAATGTTACCCCTCTCCACCACCCCCCAGCCCAGCCGCCGGCTCGCGCCTGTCCACAACTTTGAACTTTGCCTTCTGCCCCTCTCAGGCCTGCTCATGGGCAAGTTTAACAGGGGGCACGGGTTACTGGCTCCCACCCCCAAACAACACAAGCCCCGGATTGAGGACCCAGTTTGAAAATTGCCACGCGTACTAGCAGCGATTGGCAGCCCAGAACGTGTGTGGCCTGTGAGAGACAAACTACAAATCCCACAAAGGTTCCTCTCTTTGTCCACTACCCTCCTCGTGACTGCTTTCAGGTTTGCAGCTCGCCCACACCTGCAACGTTAATGTGAGCCGACTCGAGACGCTGTTAAATTGATCTCCTAACTCCTCTCCCCGCTCCAGTTAACCGTATCAAGGAGCAGTACAAAGTGTCGGTGCGAATCCCACCGGACAACGAGCGGAGCCACCTGATTCGGATCGAGGGAGAACCGCAGGGGGTGCAGCTGGCGAAGAAGGAACTGCTGGAGATGGCGGTCAGGATGGTAATTGTCGTTCTCCGCTCTGTCTCGCCGACCTTTCTGAGATCGTTGCTGCGTGTGGTGGCAACGGTGCGTTAACGGTTCACTCAGGGGATCCCAAACTTGTTGCGAAAGCCTGCACCTTTCACACGCGTGGTCGGGAACTATGGATGGCAGGCGCTCCTGGCGTTAGAACGTAGGACAGTACAGCACAGGAACAGGCCCTTCGGCCCACGATGTTGTGCCGAGATGTGACGCCAAATTACATTAACCCCTTCTGCCTGCCCTCACTCCACATTCCTCTGTTCCACGCCTGTTCAGCTAAAAGCCCCTTAAACGCCCCCACCGTATCTGCCTCCTCCACCACCATCCCTGGCAGTGTGTTCCAGACTGCGGCACAGTGGGGTTAGCACCGCTGCCTTACAGAGACTCGGGTTCAGTTCCCGGCTTGGGTCACTGTCTGCGCGGAGTCTGCATGTTCTCCCCCCTCCCCGTGTCTGCGTGGGTTTCCTCCGGGTGCTCCGGTTTCTTCCCACAGTACGAAAGACGTGCTGGTTAGGGTGCACTGGGCCGTGCTAAATTCTCCCTCAGTGTTACCCAAACAGGCGCCAGAGTGTGGCGAATAGGGGATTTTCAAAGTAACTTCATTGTGGTGTTAATGTAAGCCTTACTTATGACTAATGAATAAACTTTAATTTCTCACATTTGGCCCATATCCCTCTTATCCTTTCCCGTCCATGTACTTATCCAAATGCTTTTTAAATGTCGCTATTGCCCCTGCCTCGACCACTTTCTCTGGCAGCTCATTCCATACGGGCACCACCCTCTGTGTGAAGAAGTTGCCCCTCGGGTCCCTTCCCCCTCTCACCTTTAACCTCTGCCCTCCAGTTTTCAATTCCCCCTATCTTGGGTAAAAGGCTTTGTGCATTCATCCTATCTGTGCCCCTCATGATTTTATACACCTTAATAAGGTCTCTCTCTCTCTCTCACACTCACTCACTCACACACACACACACACACACACACACACACACACACACACACACACACACCCCTCACCCCCTCCCCTCATTCTCCCACTTTCCAAGGAATAAAGCCTAGCCTGGCTAATCTCTCTCTATAACTCTGACCCGGGCAACATCCCCATAGAAGGGTGGCACGGTGGCTGGCACTGCTGCCTCACAGCGCCGGGGACCCGGGTTCGATTCCCGGCTTTGTCCACTGTCTGTGCAGAGTCTTCACGTTCTCCCCGTGCCTGCGTGGGTTTCCTCCGGGCGCTCCGGTTCCCTCCCACAGTCCGAAAGACGTGCTGGTCGGGGTGCATTGACCCGAACAGGTGCTGGGGTGTGGCAACTTGGGGAATTTCACAATAACTTCATTGCAATGTTAATGTAAGCCTTACTTCTGACTAATATATAAACTTTAGCTTTAACTTTACTTGTGAGACAAGTATAAATCAATGCGTATTTAACCTGTTGGCAATGCACAATTACAATTGACGTCACTGTTGTTCTCAGGTGGATGTCCTGAACTCTGTTGCCTCTGCACCTCCCCCCGTTCACTTTCCCTGATGCTATCTCTCCCCATTCTCTCCCTGTGTCTCAGATGGGTAACTGCGCGGAGGGGTTGGTGGGTGGGGGGGCAGTGGATGTTGAGCAGTGGGCTTCACGCTGCCCCCACCAGACATTTTGTTGACCATTGCCCCCTGTGCAAGGTTTCTGCATTCTGCTGATTCCCATCCGGATATCTTTTTTCCAGGCCGGTCTGGCTGAAGGACAAGTGTGCGGATTGCTCACAGCATTGACTGCGAGAGCCGTGTGTTCCCCCTGCGTCCACTTGGTTACCTTGCAGCCTTCGGGACTCGGGCGTATGTTAAAAAAGAGAAGCCGGAGAAGAGGCCATTTGGCCCTTCGGCCCTGTTCCACCCTGTCCATTGTGGTGATGGAAACAGTGCGTTGCCTGGGCTGAGAGAGAGGGGAAGAGAGAGAGAGAGAGAGCGTCTTGTCTGCCACTTTGCCTTCACTCTGCTGCTATTGTCGATTCATAAGCTTTTCTCTTCTGCACTCTCTCTCTCCCCCCGGCCCCTGCCTCTGTCGCCGTCAGGAAAACGAACGGACCAAAGACCTGATCATTGACCAGCACCTGCACCGATCCATCATCGGCCAGAAAGGAGAGAAGATTAAAGAGGTTCGCGACAAATTCCCTGAGGTAAAAGCAACCCCCCAGCACCCATTCAGCACCTCCCTGAGCACCCGGACACCCTCCGCTCGCCCGGACACCCTCCGCTCGCCCGGACACCCTCCGCTCGCCCGGACACCCTCCGCTCGCCCGGACACCCTCCGCTCGCCCGGACACCCTCCGCTCGCCCGGACACCCTCCGCTCGCCCGGACACCCTCCGCTCGCCCGGACACCCTCCGCTCGCCCGGACACCCTCCGCTCGCCCGGACACCCTCCGCTCGCCCGGACACCCTCCGCTCGCCCGGACACCCTCCGCTCGCCCGGACACCCTCCGCTCGCCCGGACACCCTCCGCTCGCCCGGACACCCTCCGCTCGCCCGGACACCCTCCGCTCGCCCGGACACCCTCCGCTCGCCCGGACACCCTCCGCTCGCCCGGACACCCTCCGCTCGCCCGGACACCCTCCGCTCGCCCGGACACCCTCCGCTCGCCCGGACACCCTCCGCTCGCCCGGACACCCTCCGCTCGCCCGGACACCCTCCGCTCGCCCCGACACCCTCCGCTCGCCCCGACACCCTCCCCCTCGCCCCGACTCCCTCCCCCTCGCCCCGACTCCCTCCCCCTCGCCCGTGCAACCCCCCAGCACCCCGATACCCTCCCCCTCGCCCCGACTCCCTCCCCCCTCACCCTCCTGTTGCAATCCTACACCCTCCCCTCGCCTCCTACACCGTCTCCTCGACCCTACACCTCCCCTCACCCCGATACCCTCCCCTGCACCCTCCCGTCGCCCCTACATCCTCCCCTCGCTCCTACATCCTCCCCTTGCCCCACCCCCACCACTGATTTGGATGAGAATTTAGTAGGCATGATCAGTAAGCTTGCAGATGACACCAAGATTGGTGGCATGGTGGACAGTGAAAAAGGTTATCTCAGATTGCAGCGGGATCTTGATCAATTGGGCAAGTGGGCAGACGAATGGCAAATGGAGTTTAATTTAGATAAATGCGAGGTGATGCCTTTTGGTCGATTGAACCAGGGTAGGACTTACTCAGTTAATGGTAGGGCGTTGGGGAGAGTTACAGAACAAAGAAATCTCAGGGTACATGTTCATAGCTCCTTCAAAGTGGAGTCACAGGTGGACAGAGCGGTGAAGAAGGCATTCGGCATGCTTGGTTTCATCGGTCAGAACATTGAATACAGGAGTCGGGACGTCTTGTTGAAGTTGTACAAGACATTGGTAAGGCCACACTTGGAATACTGTGTACAGTTCTGGTCACCCTATTTTCGAAAGGATATTACTAAATTAGAAAGAGTGCAGAAAAGATTTACTAGGATACTACCGGGACTTGACGGATTGAGTTACAAGGAGAGGCTGGATAGACTGGGACTTTTTTCTCTGGAGTGTAGGAGGCTGAGGGATGACCTTATAGAGGTCTATAAAATAATGAGGGGCACAGATCAGCTAGATAGTCAATATCTTTTCCCAAAGGTAGGGGAGCCTAAAACTAGAGGGCATAGGTTTCAGGTGAGAGGGGAGAGATACAAAAATGTCCAGAGGGGCAATGTTTTCACACAGAGGGTGGTGAGTGTCTGGAACGAGCTGCCAGAGGCAGTAGTAGAGGCAGGTACAATTTTGCCTTTTAAAAAGCGTTTAGACAGTTACATGGGTAAGATGGGTATAGAGGGATAGAGGCCAAACACTGGCAATTGGGACTAGCTTAGGGGTAGCATAGACAAGTTGGGCCAAAGGGTCTGTTTCCATGTTGTAAATCTCTGTGACACCCCTGTCAATATCACACCCTTCACCATCACCACACCGTGCCCCGCTGATCAACAGGGCATTGTTATTCAGCCCTGCCCCACCACTGGGATCGCCCACAACTGCAGAAAGTCATTTGGCTATGCTGGATGGGCAGAATGACCTCTTTCTGCAATGTAACAATTCTATGATACTCCCATCTTTCCGAGCCGTTGGGGATAATGGAGCAGCACAGTGGGTTAGCACTGCTGCCTCTCAGCGCCGGGGACCCGGGTTCAATTCCCGGCTCGGGTCACTGTCTGTGTGGAGTCTGCACATTCTCCCCGTGTCTGCGTGGGTTTCCTCCGGGTGTTCCGGTTTCCTCCCGCAGTCTCAAAAATGTGTAGGTTAGGTGGATTGGCCATGCTAAATTGCCAATTAGTGTCCAACGCTGTGTAGAATGACCTTCCACACTGGAGAGATTGTATGGGCTCCATCACAACCCTCTGTAGTTTATTGCGGCTCCTGCTCTGCCCAAGACTGCGGGAAACTACAAAACGGTTGTAATGTAGCCCAATCCATCACACAAACCAGCCTCCCATCCATTGAATCTGTCTACACTTCCCACTGCCTTGGGAAAAGCAGCCGGCGTAATCAAGGACCACACGCACCCCGGACATTCTCTCTTCCACCTTCTTCCGTCGGGAAAAAGATACAAAAGTCTGAGGTCACGTACCGACCGACTCAAGAACAGCTTCTTCCCTGCTGCTGTCAGACTTTTGAATGGACCTACCTCACATTAAGTTGATCTTTTTCTACACCCTAGCTATGACTGTAACACTACATTCTGCACTGTCTCCTTTCCTTCTCTATGAACGGTATGCTTTGTCTGTATCGTGCGCAATAACAATACTTTTCTCTATGTGACAATAATAAATCAAATCCTTCTCCCCTATGTACTCTATAAATGTTATGCTTTGTATAGCGCACAAGAAACAATACTTTTCACTGTATCCCAATACATGTGACAACAATAAATCTAAAAAGAGGTGACATTAGTGAACCCAGGTGGGATTTCTTTACAATTAATTACTTTCTTCCACCTTCTTCCATTGGGAAAAAGATACGAAAGTCTGAGGTCACGTACCAACCATTTCAAGGACAGCTTCTTCCCTGCTGCTGTCAGACTTTTGAATGGACCTACCTCGCATTAAGTTGATCTTTCTCTACACCTTAGCTATGACTGTAACACTACATTCTGCACTGTCTCCTTTCCTTCTCGGTGAACGGTATGCTTTGTCTGTATAGCACACAAGAAACAATACTTTTCACTGTATCCCAGTACATGTGACCATAATAAATCAAATCAAATCCTTCTCCCCTATGTACTCTATGAATGGTATGCTTTGTCTGTGCAGCACGCAAGAAACAATACTTTTCACCGTGTCCCAATACATGTGACAATAATGAATCAAATCAAACTATGGTCTATTCAGTGGTTCCCGTGTAACAGGCTGGGAAGGGCTGAATCACCTTTTGTTGTTCTGTCTCCAACATTAAAAGGAACTCTGACTTCAAACCATCAAAGAAAAACATCTTCACTTTTTTCTTGGTCCAGGTGATTATCAACTTTCCAGACCCTGCGCAGAAAAGTGACATCGTTCAGCTGCGTGGCCCGAAGAACGAGGTGGAGAAGTGTGGCAAATTCCTTCAGAAAGTCATCGCTGACTTGGTAAGTGGAGCGGCACTCCAGCCTGCACATTCTCCTGTTCCGCGTCACTGCAGTGCCTGGTGTGACAATGGTGCCTGTGTACGAGCTACACCTTTGATTTACGCACTGCTGTGTACGGGACACAAACCTTCACCTTTCCTATTCCCCCAACCTGCAAGCTGACGACCTCTCCCACCACTCCCAACCCCTCCCTACCAGTTAGGGCGGCACGGTGGGCCCAGCGGTTAGCACTGCTGCCTCACAACGCCAGGAATCCAGGTTTAATTCCCAGTCTCGGGTCACTGTCCATGCAAACTCTGCATGTTCTCCCTGGGTCTGCGTGGGTTTCCTCCCACAGTCCAAAGATGTGCAGGTTATGTGGAATGGCCGTGCTAAATTGCCCCTGAGTGTCCAAAGATGTGCAGGTTAGGTGGATTGGCCATGCTAAATTGCCCCTTAGTGTCCAAAGATGTGTAGGTTATGTGGATTAGCCATGCTAAATTGCCCCTTAGTGTCCAAAGATGTGTAGGTTAGGTCGATTGGCCATGCTAAATTGCCCCTTAGTGTCCCAAGATGGCAGGTTATGTGGATTAGCCATGCTAAATTGCCCCTGAGTGTCCAAAGATGTGCAGGTTAGGTGGATTGGCCATGCTAAATTGCCCCTTAGTGTCCAAAGATGTGTAGGTTATGTGGATTAGCCATGCTAAATTGCCCCTTAGTGTCCAAAGATGTGTAGGTTAGGTCGATTGGCCATGCTAAATTGCCCCTTAGTGTCCCAAGATGGCAGGTTATGTGGATTGGCCATGCTAAATTGCCCCTTAGTGTCCAAAGATGTGTAGGTTATGTGGATTAGCCATGCTAAATTGCCCCTTAGTGTCCAAAGATGTGTAGGTTAGGTCGATTGGCCATGCTAAATTGCCCCTTAGTGTCCCAAGATGGCAGGTTAGGTGGATTGGCCATGCTAAATTGCCCCTTAGTGTCCCAAGATGGCAGGTTATGTGGATTGGCCATGCTAAATTGCCCCTTAGTGTCCCAAGATGGCAGGTTATGTGGATTGGCCATGCTAAATTGCCCCTTAGTGTCCCAAGATGGCAGGTTATGTGGATTGGCCATGCTAAATTGCCCCTTAGTGTCCAAAGATGTGTAGGTTATGTGGATTAGCCATGCTAAATTGCCCCTTAGTGTCCAAAGATGTGCAGGTTAGGTGGATTGGCCGTGCTAAATTGCCCCTTAGTGTCCAAAGATGTGCAGGTAGGCGGATTGGCCACGCTAAATTTCACTTCATGTCAAGGGAATTAAAAAGCAAAGTTTATGAATTAGTCACAAGTAAGGCTTCCATTAACACTGCAACGAAGTTACTATGAAAATCCCCTAGTTGCCACACTCCGGTGCCTGTTCGGGTAACACTGAGGGAGAATTTAGCACGGCCAATACACCCCTAACCAGCACGTGTTTCAGAGTGTGGGGGGAAACCGGAACACCCGGAGGAAACCCACGCAGAGAATGTTCAGACTCCGCACAGACAGTGACCCAGCCGGGAATCGAATCCGAGTCCCCGGCGCTGTGAGGCAGCAGTGCTCACCAACAGGCTAAATACATGGACGTAAGGGGATAGGGCCTGGGTGGGACTGTTGTCGGTGCAGACTGGATGGGCTGAAAGGCCTCTTCCTGCACTGTTGGGATTTTGTGATACAGGGTCGTAAGAGGTGGAGTTCTAATTTGCAATGGTGCTCGCAGAATTAATGTACTGTCATTGTCAGTAGGCTAGATGGGCGAGGATGCCTTTCTCTCTGACCCTCAACAGGGTAATGCAGAATATTGTGGGTGCTGCAAACTGGGAAATTCTGGAAATACTCAGCACAGCCCCGCAGGAAACCAGAGCGAACATTCCCCTTCTGAGGAAAAATCGCTGTTTCCCTCTCTCTCCACCGAACAGCTTTTGATTGATGCACAGAACGCTGTGTGTCGCAAACATGTGTCACCCTCTCCCCCCACCGACCCTCACGCATGTAATTGTTTATTTACTGAGCGGCTCTTTCTGTTTTACCCCCCCTCCAGATCGAGAACAGCTACTCCGTCTCCACCCCCATCTTGAAGCAGTTCCACAAGAACATCATCGGCAAAGGTGGGGCCAACATCAAGAAGGTACGAAGGGCGGCGTGACACAACCCGTCTGCGATTGTTATTACCGATAGAAACCGGACGCAGGAGGGAGGCCATCCAGCCCTTCGAACCTGCTCCATCATTCATAGAAACATAGGAGATAGGAGCAGGAAGAGGCCATTCTGCCCTTCGAACCTGCTCCATCATTCATAGAAACATAGGAGCAGGAAGAGGCCATTCGGCCCTTCAAAACTGCTCTATCATTCATTGAAACTTAGAAGATAGGAGCAGGAAGAGGCCATTCTGCCCTTCAAACCTGCTCCGTCATTCGTAGAAACGCAGGAGTTAGGAGCAGGAAGAGGCCATTCGGCCCTTCAAAACTGCTCTATCATTCATTGAAACTTAGAAGATAGGAGCAGGAAGAGGCCATTCTGCCCTTCGAGCCTGCTCCGTCATTCATAGAAACGTAGAAGATAGGAGCAGGCAGAGGCCATTCGGCCCTTCAAAACTGCTCTATCATTCATCATGATCATGGCTGATTGTCCAACTCAATAGTCTAATCCTGCTTTCCCCCTAAAAGCTTTGATCCCGTTTGCCCCAAGTGCTATATCTAGCCGCCTCTTGAATACATTCAATGTTTTGCCATCAACTACTTCCTGTGGGAATGAATTCCACAGGCTCACCGGGTGAAGAAATGTCTCCTCACGTCCGTCCTAAATGGTCTACCCTGAATCCTCAGACTGTGACCCCTGTTCTGGACTCCCCCCCCCCCCCGCCCCCACCATCGGGAACATCCTCCCTGCATCTACCCTGCCTAGCCCTGTTAGAATTTTATAAGTCGCTATGAGATTCCCCCCTCTGAACTCCAGGGAAAACAATCCTAACCGAGTCAATCTCTCCTCGTACATCAGTCCCACCATCTCCGGGATCAGCCTGGTAAACCTTGGCTGCACTCCCTCCAGAGCGAGGACATCCTTCTTCAGGAAAGGAAACCAAAACTGCGCACAATACTCTAGGTGTGGCCTCACCGAGGCCCCCGTATCATTGCAGCAATACACCCCTGCTCCTGTACTCGAAACCTCTCACAATGAAGGCCAACATACCATTGACCTTCTTTACCCCCCTGCTGCACCTGCACTCTTACCTTCAGCGACTGGTGCACAAGGACACCCAGATCCCTCTGCACACTCCCCTCTCCCAATTTACAACCACTCAGGTAGGAATCTGCCTTCTTGTTTTTGCTTCCAAAGTGAATAACCTCACATTTATCCAAATTATACTGCATCTGCCATTGACTTGCCCACTCACCCAACCTGTCCAGATCATTCTGAAGGATCTCTTCATCTGCATCACAGTTCACCCTCCCACCCAACTTGGTATATCATCTGCAAACTTTGAGACGTGACATTTTGTTCCCTCTTCCAAATCATTAGTAGATATTGTGAATAGCTGGGGTCCCAGTACCGATCTATGTGGCACCCCACTAGTTACTGCCTGCCAATTGGAAAATTAATTCCGACTCTTTGTTTCCTCTCTGCCCGCCAGTTTTTTATCCATCTCAATACACTCCCCCCAGCCCCACGCGCTTTAATCTTGCACAATAACCACTTGTGCAGGACTTTGTCAAACGCTTTTTCAAAGTCCAGATTGACTGGCTCTCCCTTGTGAACTCTACCTGTTAGATCTTCAACAGATCTAAGAATTCTTCAACAGAAGAATTCCAACAGATTTGTCAAGCATGATTTCCCCTTCATAAATCCATGCTGACTCTGTGTCTGATCCTGCCGCTGCTTTCCAAATGCTCCACTACAAATTCATTACGATCCCTACCTAAAGTTAATATTATATCCCAACTTTATTTATTACGTCGGCATAGAAACTAGAAGCAGGAGTAGGCCATTCGGCCCTTTTGAGCCTGCTCCACCATTCATTCTGATCATCAAATTCAATATCCTGATCCCCCCCCCTTTCCCCCTCCCATATCCCTCGATCCCTTTAGCCCCAAGAGCTGTATCTAATTTCTTATTGAAAGCACACAACGTTTTGACCTCAGCTACTTTCCGTGGGAGTGAATTCCACACATTCGCCACCCTCTGTCCTAAAAGGTTTACTCCTTATCCTCAAACTATGACCCCGAGTTGTGGGCTCCCCCCCCCACCATCGGGAACATTCTTCCTGACTCTACCCTGTCTAACCCTGTTAGCATGTTATAAGTTCCTATGAGATCCCCTCTCGCTCTTCTAAACTCCAGTGAATACAGTCCTAACCAACTTAGTCTCTCCCCATATGACAGACCTGCCAGCCCAGGAATCAGCCTGGTAAACCTTTGCTGTCCTGCCTCTGTAGCAAGGACATGCTTCCTCAGATAAAGAGACCAAAAACTGCACACATTTATTGTGTCGTGCCTGCGGCTCAGATCAGCACAGACATAGAATCAAACCCTTTATCATAGAGCCGTAGAGATTTACAGCATGGAAGCAGGCCCTTCGGCCCACCTTGTCCATGCTGCCCCTTTTTTTAAACCCCTAAGCTAATCCCAATTGCCCACGTTTGGCATCAGACACACCACCCTCTGTGTGAAAAAATTGCCTCTCGACACCCTTTTGTACCTCTTCCCTCTCACCTTAAACCTATGCCCTCTAGTTTTAGACTCCCCTACCTTTGGGAAAAGATATTGACTATCTAGCTGATCTGTGCCCCTCATTGTTATATAGACCTCTATAAGATCACCCCTCAGCCTCCTACGCTTCAGGGAAACAAGTCCCAGTCTATCCAGCCTCTCCTGATAACTGAAACCATCAAGTCCTGGTAGCATCCTAATAAATCTTTTCTGCACTCTTTCTATTTTAATAATATCTTTTCTATAATAGGGTGACCAGAACTGCACACAGTATTCCAAGTGTGGCCTTGCTAATGTCTTGTGAAACTTATGCAAAGGGCGACACGGTAGCACCGTGGTTAGCACTGCTGCCTCAAAGCGCCAGGGATCCGGGTTTGATTCCCACCTTGGGTCACTGTCTATGTGGAGTTTGCACATTCTCCCTGTGTCTGTGTGGGTTTCCTCCCACGCTCCAGAGATGTGTGGGTTAGGTGCATTGGCCATGCTAAATTGCCCCTTAGTGTCCAAAGATGTCCAGGTTAGGTGGATTGGCCATGCTAAATTGCCCCTTAGTGTTCAAAGATGTGTGGGCTAGGTGGATTGGCCGTGCTAAATTGCCCCTTAGTGTCCAAAGATGTGTGGGCTAGGTGGATTGGCCATGCTAAATTGCCCCTTAGTGTTCAAAGATGTGTGGGCTAGGTGGATTGGCCGTGCTAAATTGCCCCTTAGTGTTCAAAGATGTGTGGGCTAGGTGGATTGGCCGTTCTAAATTGCCCCTTAGTGTTCAAAGATGTGTGGGCTAGGTGGATTGGCCATGCTAAATTGCCCCTTAGTGTTCAAAGATGTGTGGGCTAGGTGGATTGGCCATGCTAAATTGCCTCTTAGTGTCGGGGGACTCATTAGGGTAAACGCATGGGGTTATAGGGATTGAGTGGGATTGTGCAGTCTTGATGGGCCGAATGGCCTGCTTCTGCACTGTAGGATTCTATTGTTCTAACTTAAACAAGACATTCCAGCTCCTATTGTCAATGTTCTGACTGATGAAACCAAGCATGCCGAATGCTTGTTCATCACTCCTTCCACCTGTGACTCTACTTTCAAGGAGCTATGAACATGTACCCCTAGATCTCTCTGTTCTGTAACTCTCCCCAGTGCCCTACCATTAACTGAGTAAGTCCTGCCCTGGTTCGATCTACCAAAATGCATCACTTCGCATTTGTCCAAATTAAACTCCATCTGCCATTCGTCAGCCCACTGGCCTCAGGCCACCTCACATTCCTCGATGCCTTTGATTCACTCTGATAACCACAGGCTTGTTTTCCTCTTTAATTTTTCACGGTAACAAGAAGAAGAGATAAATAGAACTTGTGATGGAAAATGTTTGCTTTCTAGAGAGTAAGACAAAAAAAAAATTCACCCCTGGAGGATTAAAAAGAAGTTGTTTTGATGCATTTGAGGGGAAGCTCTGTGAGGCAAGGACGAGAGAGCTGCACGGTGGCACAGTGGTTAGCACTGCTGCCTCATTGTGCCAGGGACCCGGGTTCAATTCACTGTCTGTGTGGAGTCTGCACGTTCTCCTTGTGTCTGCGTGGGTTTCCTCTGGGTGCCCTGGTTTCCTCCCGCACTCCAAAGATGTGCGGATTAGGTGGATTGGCCATGCTAAGTTGCCCTTTAGTATCCAAAGATCATAGAGTCCATACAGTACAGAAGGAGGCCATTGAGCCTATCGAGTCTGTACTGACCACAAACCCACCAGGCCCTATTACTATAACTCCACACATTTACCCTGCTAATTCTCTGGACATTAGGGTCAATTTAGCATGGCCAATCAACCGAACCCGCGCATCTTTGGATGTGCAGGTTAGGTGGATTGGCCAAGATAAATTGCCACTTAGTGTCCAAAGATGTGTAGGTTAGACGGATTGGCCGTGCTAAATTGCCCTTTAATGTCCAAAGATGTGCAGGTTAGATGGATTGGCCATGCCAAATTATAGCACCAGCGATCCAGGTTCAGTTCCCAACTTTGGTCACTGTTGGAGTCTGCAAATTCTCTTGTCTGCATGGGTTTCTTCCCACACTCCAAAGATGTGCAGGTTAGGTGGATTGGTCATGCTAAATTGCTCCTTAGTATCCAAAGATGTACAGGTTAGGTGGATTGGCCATGCTAAATTGCTCCTTAGTATCCAAAGATGTACAGGTTAGGTGGATTGGCCATGCTAAATTGCTCCTTAGTATCCAAAGATGTACAGGTTAGGTGGATTGGCCATGCTAAATTGTCCCTTAGTGTCCAAAGATGTGCAGGCTCGGGGAATTAGTGGGATAAATATCTAGGGTTACGGGGAATAGGGTCTAAGTAAAATACTCAGTACTTAAATTTAAGACATGATGGTTCGGTGCTAAATTCTTCCTCACTATTATCCAAACAGGCGCCGGAGGGTGGTGAGTAGGGGATTTTCACAGTAACTTCATTGTGGTGTTAATGTAAACCTACATGTGACACTAATAAATAAACTTAAGCTTAAGAGTTATACATAGAATCCCTACAGTGCAGAAACAGGCCCTTCGGCCCATCGAGTCTGCACCAACCACAATCCCACCCAGGCCCTATCCCCCTACCCCTATACATTTACCCACTAATCCCTCTAACCTACACATCCCGGGACACTAAGGAGCAATTTTAGCATGGCCAATTAACCTAACCCGCACATCTTTGGACTGTTGGAGGAAACTGGAGGACCCGGAGGAAACCCACGCAGACACGAGGAGAATGTGCAAACTCCATACAGGCAGTGACCCGAGCCGGGAATCGAACCAGAGTCGGTGCAGACTTGGTGGGTGCTCTGGTTTCCTCCCACAGTTCAAAAGACTGGTTAGGGTTCATTGGCTGTGCTAAATTCTCCCTCTGTGTTACCCGAGCAGGCACCAGAGTGTGACAACTAGGGGGATTTACACAGCAACTTGATGTAAGCCGACTTGTGACACTAATAAATAAACTGCAACTTAAACTTAACGACCTGGATCTGGATGTATTGGGCTGGGGCATTTTAAAAATTTGTGGATAATACTGAACTTGTTAGTGTTGAAACATGCAAGGACCATTAGTACAGAACGTCAAAAAGACATAGACAGCTGGATGAAATGGGTTGTCAATACTTGGTGAATGATTTCGTTTTTTCATTCATTCTTCGACTAGGGGGCACAGCCTCAAGATAAGGGGGAGCAGATTTAGGACTGAGTTGAGGAGGAACTTCTTCAACCAAAAGGTTGTGAATCTGTGGAATTCCCTGCCCAGTGAGGCTACCTCATTGAATGTTTTTAAGGCGAGGATAGATAGATTTTTGAACAGTAAAGGGATTAACTCTGATAGAACCTGATAGAAGTCGACAGGATTATGAGGGGCATGGACAGAGTGGATAGTCAGAAGCTTTTTCCCCAGGGTGGGCGAGTCAATGACTGGGGGGGGCACAGGTTTAAGGTGCGAGGGGCAAGGTTTAAAGGAGATGTACGAGGCAGGTCTTTTACACAGAGGGTGGTGGGTGCCTGGAACTCACTGCCAGGGGAGGTAGTGGATGCAGATACAATAGTGAGTTTTAAGCGGCATCTTGACAAATACATGAATAGGATGGGGAATAGAGGGATGTGGTCCCCGAAGGGTAGGGGGTTCAGTTGGGCAGCACAGTCGGTGCAGGCTTGGAGGGGCCGAAGGGCCTGTTCCTGTGCTGTAATTTTCTTTGTCCTTTGTAAAGGTTATGGCGAGCGGGTGGGTAAGTGGAACTGAGGCCACAAAAAGATCAGCCATGATCTGATTGAATGGCGGAGCAGGTTCGAGGGGCTGGATGGGCTACTTCTGCTCCTGGTTCTTGTGTTCTTATCTGTGGGATGTGGCATCGCTGGCATTTATTGCCCATCCCTTGTTGCTCTTTAAGCAGGTGGTGGTGAGCTGCTCTGTTGACCCGCTGCCATCGGGGTGTTTTTTTTTAAATTTATTTATTAGCATCGTGAGTCATCAACACTGCAATGAAGTTACTGTGAAAATCCCCCAGTCGCCACACTCCGGCGCCTGTTCAGGTAACACTGAGGGAGAATTTAGCGCAGCCAGTGCACCCTAACCAGGTACGTCTTTCAGACTGTGGGAGCAAACCGGAGCAAACCCATGCAGACACGGGGAGAATGTGCAAACTCCACGCAGACAGTGACCCAAGGCCAGGAATCGAACCCGGGTCCTTGGCGCTGTGAGGCAGCAGTGCTGACCACTGTGTCACCCAATCGTGCAAGACAAAAGTAGCTGGATGAAATGGGGTTGTGAAATGAGCCATCAGCATTGGGCAAGTGGGCTACTTTTGTGTCAGTCGTTCATGAGGTGTGACGTGGCCGGCTGCAGCCTTGAGAAGGTGGCAGTGAGCTGCCCATGCGGTGTGTGGGTACACCCGCGGCGCTGGTTAGGAAGGGAATGCCAGCATGGGGGTACACGGCCTCTGACTTGTGTGCTTTTGCTATTCCTCGCCAGATCCGCGAAGAAACGAACACAAAGATAGACCTCCCCACTGAGAACAGCAACTCGGAGGTGATCCTCATCACCGGGAAGAAAGCCAACTGCGAGGCAGCCCGAGATCGCATCCTCTCCATTCAACGCGAGCTGGTAGATCGGGTCAGGGCGTCCCTGTCCACACTCTCAGCTTCCCCCCAACCCTGTGCTTGTGTCATCTCGTTCATTCAACTTCACCAGGGGGTTTGGGGAGGCGGGGAACACTTGGGAATCACTGGGAGACTCGGAGAGGCACCCACAGGTGATGTGGGAAAAGCAGGAAGTGACCGGATCAGGTTTAAGCAACTGTACAGACCTCTTTTCTTGTTCTTTGTGTCGGAATATCGCCCTTCCAAACATGGGTTGCATCCAAGAGAGGTTTAAGAGCTAAAAAGAATGCATTATGGTTAGGATGAGTCTGTCACTGTATAACACTGGGGTACAGTACTGGTGGGGACGGGTCTGTCTCTGTATAACACTGGGGTACAGTACTGGTGGGGATGGGTCTGTCTCTGTATAACACTGGGGTACAGTACTGGTGGGGGCGGGTCTGTCACTGTATAACACTGGGGTACAGTACTGGTGGGGACGGGTCTGTCTCTGTATAACACTGGGGTACAGTACTGGTGGGGATGGGTCTGTCACTGTATAACACTGGGGTACAGTACTGGTGGGGACGGGTCTGTCTCTGTATAACACTGGGGTACAGTACTGGTGGGGACGGGTCTGTCTCTGTATAACACTGGGGTACAGTACTGGTGGGGACGGGTCTGTCGCTGTATAACACTGGGGTACAGTACTGGTGGGGACGGGTCTGTCGCTGTATAACACTGGGGTACAGTACTGGTGGGGACGGGTCTGTCACTGTATAACACTGGGGTACAGTACTGGTGGGGACGGGTCTGTCACTGTATAACACTGGGGTACAGTACTGGTGGGGACGGGTCTGTCAGTGTATAACACTGGGGTACAGTACTGGTGGGGATGGGTCTGTCACTGTATAACACTGGGGTACAGTACTGGCGGGGACGGGTCTGTCAGTGTATAACACTGGGGTACAGTACTGGTGGGGACGGGTCTGTCTCTGTATAACACTGGGGTACAGTACTGGCGGGGACGGGTCTGTCACTGTATAACACTGGGGTACAGTACTGGCGGGGACGGGTCTGTCACTGTATAACACTGGGGTACAGTACTGGCGGGGACGGGTCTGTCACTGTATAACACTGGGGTACAGTACTGGTGGGGACGGGTCTGTCGCTGTATAACACTGGGGTACAGTACTGGTGGGGACGGGTCTGTCACTGTATAACACTGGGGTACGGTACTGGTGGGGACGGGTCTGTCGCTGTATAACACTGGGGTACAGTACTGGTGGGGACGGGTCTGTCACTGTATAACACTGGGGTACGGTACTGGTGGGGATGAGTCTGTCCCTGTATAACACTGGGGTACAGTACTGGTGGGGACGGGTCTGTCACTGTATAACACTGGGGTACAGTACTGGTGGGGATGGGTCTGTCACTGTATAACACTGGGGTACAGTACTGGTGGGGATGGGTCTGTCCCTGTATAACACTGGGGTACAGTACTGGTGGGGATGAGTCTGTCCCTGTATAACACTGGGGTACAGTACTGGTGGGGACGGGTCTGTCACTGTATAACACTGGGGTACAGTACTGGCGGGGACGGGTCTGTCACTGTATAACACTGGGGTACAGTACTGGCGGGGACGGGTCTGTCGCTGTATAACACTGGGGTACAGTACTGGTGGGGACGGGTCTGTCGCTGTATAACACTGGGGTACAGTACTGGTAGGGACGGGTCTGTCCCTGTATAACACTGGGGTCCAGTACTGGTGGGGACGGGTCTGTCACTGTATAACACTGGGGTCCAGTACTGGTGGGGACAAGTCTGTCCCTGTACAACACTGGGGTCCAGTACTGGTGGGGACGAGTCTGTCACTGTATAACACTGGGGTACAGTACTGGTAGGGACGGGTCTGTCCCTGTACAACACTGGGGTACAGTACTGGTGGGGACGAGTCTGTCGCTGTATAACACTGGGGTACAGTACTGGTAGGGACAGGTCTGTCGCTGTATAACACTGGGGTACAGTATGGTGGGGACGGGTCTGTCACTGTATAACACTGGGGTACAGTACTGGTGGGGGCGGGTCTGTCACTGTATAACACTGGGGTACAGTACTGGTGGGGATGGGTCTGTCACTGTATAACACTGGGGTACAGTACTGGTGGGGATGGGTCTGTCGCTGTATAACACTGGGGTACAGTATGGTGGGGACGGATCTGTCGCTGTATAACACTGGGGTACAGTACTGGTAGGGACGGATCTGTTGCTGTATAACACTGGGGTACAGTACTGGTGGGGATGAGTCTGTCGCTGTATAACTCTGGGGTGCAGTACTGATAGGGACGGGTCTGTCACTGTATAACACTGGGGTACAGTACTGGTGGGGACAGGTCTGTCAGTGTATAACACTGGGGTACAGTACTGGTGGGGACGGGTCTGTCACTGTATAACACTGGGGTACAGTACTGGTGGGGATGGGTCTGTCACTGTGTAACACTGGGGTACAGTACTGGTGGGGGCGGGTCTGTCACTGTATAACACTGGGGTACAGTACTGGTGGGGACGGGTCTGTCACTGTATAACACTGGGGTGCGGTACTGGTGGGGATGGATCTGTCCCTGTATGACACTGGGGTACAGTACTGGTGGGGATGGATCTGTCGCTGTATAACACTGGGGTACAGTACTGATGTGGATGGGTCTGTTGCTGTATAACATTGTCTGTGTGTGTGCTTGTGTGTGTGTGTGTTTGCCTGTGTGCTCTATATTTTTGTGTGGGGGAGTGGTGGTATATGTGTGTGTTATCTGTCTGTTTGTGTGTGGTGTATGTGGTATACGTGTGTGTTTGTGTGTGGGTTATATGTGTATTATCTATATGAGCGTTTGTGTGTGTGTGTGTTGCCTCTGTTTTTGTGCGCGTGTATGTGTGTGTGCGAGCAAGGGATATATGTGTTGTTTATTTGTGTTTGTGTGTGGAGTACATATGTGTTGTCTTTTTGCATTTTTGTGTGTGTGGGGTACATGTGTGTGTGTTGTCCATATGTGTTGTGTGCAGGTGTGTATGTATTGTCTATACGTGTGTGCAGGGTACATATGTGTGTTGTCTATGTGTGCTTTGTGTGTATGTATGTGTGTGGGGTGTATATGTGTGTTGTCTATGCATGCATGTGTGTGGGGTACATATGTGTGTTATCTATATGTGTTGTATGTGGGGCATGTGTGTGTTCTCTATATGTATGTGTGTGTTGTTTGTATGTGTGCATGTTGTCCATAGATGTGTCTGTGTGGGTTACATATGTATGTGTTGTCTATATGTGTTTTTGTTTGTGTGTTTTCCATATGTGTTGTGTGTAGGGTATGTGTGTGTATTGTCTATATGTGTATGTGGGGTACGTGTGTGTGTTGTCTATGTGTGTTTGTATGTGCGGGATACACACATGTGTTTATATGCCTGAGGGCTTATGTTGTGTACATATGTTCTTGTATGTGGGGTTGCTTGAGCGTGTGAGCATGTGTGCTGTGTATGTGTGTGTGCGTGCATGTGTGTGCACTTGTGCTTGTGTATTGCTGTTTAATTGCGGCTGTGTGTCTCCAACAGGCGAACATCAAGGAAGTGGATGTTTTGATCCCTGCCAAACTGCACAACTCCCTGATCGGTGCTAAGGGGCGTTTGGTGCGGTCACTGATGGAGGAGTGTGGGGGAGTGCACATCCATTTCCCCTCGGAAGGCTCAGGCAGCGACAAAGTCACCATCAGGGGTCCTGTGGAGGAGGTGGAGAAAGCAAGGAAACAGTTACTTCAGCTGGCCGAGGAAAAGGTATTCCAGTGTATGTAGTGCCTTTAAAACCCCCAGGACCTTCATCGGAGCGTAAGACATAGGAGCAGAATTAGGCCACTCAGCCCATCGAGTCTGTTCCGCCATTCAATCATGGCTGATATTTTTCTCATCCCCGTTCTCCAGTCTTTTCCCCCTGATCCCCTTATTAATCAAGAACCTCTCTATCTCTGTCTTAAAGACACTCAATGACCTGGCCTCCACAGCCTTCTGCAGCAAAGATTCACCACTCTCTGGCTAAAGAAATTCCTCCTCACCCCACTTTTAAAGTATCATCCCTTTAGCTTGAGGTTGTGCCCTCTGGTTCTAGTTTTTCCTACGAGTGAAAACATCCTATTCACGTCCACTCTATCCGGGCCTCGCAGTATCCTGTAAGTTTCAATAAGATCCTCCCCCTCATCCTTCAAAACTCCAACGAGTACAGACCCAGAGTCCTCAACCGTTCCTCATATGACAAGCTCTTCATTCCAGGGATCATTCTTGTGAACCTCCTCTGGACCCTTTCCAAGGTCAGCACATCCTTCCTTAGATACAGGGCCCAAAACTGCTCACGATATTCCAAATGGGGGTCTGACCAGAGCCTTATACAGCCTCAGAAGTACATCCTTGCTCTTGTTGTCTAACCCTCTCGACATGAATGCTAACATTGCATTTGCCTTCCTAACTGCCACCTGAACCTGCTCGTAAACCATTTTCAAATTAAACTCAACACCAAGCCACGTGAGGAGAGATCAGGAGAGATGACTTAAAGTCTTGGTCAGTCGGCTGTGTTAGTCATGGCTTAATGGAGGAGTAAAAGAAATATTTAATGAGGCAATCCTTATTTTGGAGATGAGAATTTTCAGTTACTCGGAAAACAAATGTCAGATGGTTAAAAAAAATTTCACCTGGCATCTTAAACGATTGACCCTAGTTAGCCTGTTTTTTTTATTCATCGTGAGACATGGGTGCCATGCCGCTGGCTGGCCAGCATTTATTGCCCATCCCTAGCTGCCCTTGTTCAGGGGGCAGTTGAGAGTCAACCACATTGCTGCAGCTCTGGAGTCACATTAAGCCAGACTGGGTAAAGACGGCAGATTGATGTTTTGTCTCTTTTCCTCCGCAGGTGTGTCGGTCCACCTTGTTGTCAAACGAGGGGCATGCACACGGTGGGTCATGCGTGGGCAGCTCTTGGATGTTCCGGGAGTGGCCTAGTACTTCGCGTCGTTGTGTGTGCTTAAAACTGGACCAGCAGATGGGCACCGCAACAGCTCAGTGACTATCACTGCCTGCTGTGCAGATACATGGATTTGGGCCAGTGTCTGTGGGAGTTTGCGCATTCTCCCTGTGGTTGCGTGGGTTTCCTCCGGGTGCCCTGGTTTCCTCCCACACCCCAAAGATGTGCTCTTAGGCTGATTGGTGTAACAAATTGTCCCTAAACTATTCTCCCCTGAATCTGGTTTCCAATGGGGGTACCATATGCATACACACGGGTCAAGGTAGGTGTAGGAAAATGCTTTGTTAAGATGGCGGCACGGGCTCATTGGGCCGAAGGCCCTGTTTCCCGTGCTGTGTTATTCTTTGTTCTTTGTTTTGTATTTCCTTCTCCAAGGGACATTAGTGAACCGCAGAATCATAGAAGCCCATAGTGCAGAAGAACACCCATCGAGTCTGCGCCAACCACATTCCCACCTCGGCCCTTTCCCCACAACCCTATGCGTTTACCCTAGCTGGTTCCCCCTGATACTCAGGGGCAATTTAGCATGACCAATTCACCTAACCCACACAATCTTTGGACTGTGGGAGGAAACTGGAGCACCCGGAGGAAACCCACGCATTCGCAGGAGAATGTGCAAGCTTTGCACAGACAGTGACCCAAAACGGGAATCGAACCCGGGTCCCTGGCGCTGTGAGGCAGCAGTGCTAACCCACTGTGCTGTCCAGATGGGTTTTTCCGACAGTCAACAATGCCTTAAATAGATTCTTAATTCCAGATTTTTCTTTTAAATTGAATTCAAAATTCTACCCATCTGCCATGGTGGGATATGAACCTGGATCCTCCAGAAGATTAGCTGAGTTTCTGGATTAATAGTCCAGCAATAATACCACTGGGCCATTGCCTCCCTCTAACAAGATGACACATTTATATAGTGATAGCCCGACAATACACATGGACATAAGAATGTATACTGCATAAAGGTTGATGCAAGAAGTGTGACAATTGAAATACAGCTCGAAGATCTGCAAATACAATATTTGGAGAAGACATTAAGAGGTGAAATGCTCTCAGCCTTAAAGCGTTCATTCAAATCTCCATCATTCCTAAGGTATATTATGAAGTGTGAGATTAAGCTCATCACTCAACCAAAGACCAAGCACAGGGGGCTGAATGGCCTTGTTCTGTACCGTATCATTCTGGAGACATCACCAAGCCCTCCCTCCCCGGAGGACAGCGTGGGAGAGATTTGATAGGGGCGGTACAGTGGTTAGCACAGCTGTCTCACAGCGCCAGGGACCCAGGTTAAATTCTCGTCTTGGGTCACTCCCTGTGTCTGTGCGTGTGGGTTTCCTTTCCTCCTGGTGCTCCGGTTTCCTCCCACACTTCAAAGATGTGCGGGTAGGTGGATTGGCCATGCTAAATTGACCCTTAATGTCTAAAGATGTGTAGGTTAGGTGGATTGGCCATGTTAAATTGCCCCCTAGTGTCCAATGATGTGCAAGTTAGGTGGATTGGCCATGCTAAATTCCCCCTTAGTGTCCAAAGATGTGCAGGTTAGGTGGATTGGCCATGCTAAATTGTCCCTTAGTGGCCAAAGATGTACAGGTTAGGTGGATTGCCCATGCTAAATTACTCCTTAGTGTCCAAAGATATGTGGGTTTGGTGGATTGGCCATGCTAAATTTCCCCTTGGTGTACAAAGGTGTGTAGGTTAGGTGGATTGGCCATGGTAAATTGCCTCCTAGTGTCCAATGCTGTGCACGTTAGGTGGATTGGCCATGCTAAATTACTCCTTAGTGTCTAAAGATATGTGGGTTAGGTGGATTGGCCATGTTAAATTGCCCCTTAGTGTCCAACGATGTCCAGGTTAGGTGGATTGGCCATGCTAGATTGCCCCTTAGTGTCCAAAGATGTGCGGGTTAGATGGACGAGAGTCATAGAGATGGACAGCTCAGAAACAGGCCCTTCGGCCAATCTCATCCATGCCGACCAGGTTTCGTAAACTGAACTAGTCCAATTTGCCCGAGTTTGGCCCATATCCCTTTAAACCTTTCCTTATCATGTCCCTGCCCAAATGTCTTTTCGATGCTGTAATTGTACCCGCCTGTGCCACCGCAGCTTAGCCATGGGGTAACGGGGAATGGGGCAAGGTTAATACCCCTGTCAGCGAGTCAGTGCAGACTGGATGGGCTGATTGGCCTCCTTCTGCACCGTCGGGATTCTAAATTAACTGTCTTATTCTCCACACCCTCCCCTGCCTCCGCCTTTCAGCAAATCAACAACTGCACCGTGGAGTTGCACGCAAAACCGGAATACCACAAGTTCCTCATCGGAAGGGGCGGCGGAAACATCCGCAGAGTGCGGGATCGTACGGGGGCCAGAATCATCTTCCCAGCCGTCGATGACAGGGACCAGGAGCTGATCACCATCGTGGGGAAGGAAGAGGCAATAAAGCAGGCGCACAAAGAACTGGAGATTCTCATCAAGAACCTGGTTAGTTCCTTCCGCTTATTTCCCTCCCACCTCATCAGGGCAGCACGGTGGATAGCACTACTGCCTCACAGGGACCCAGGTTCAATTCCCGCCTTGGGTCACTATCTGTCTGGAGTCTGTATGTTCTCCCCGTGTCTGCATGGGTTTCGTTTGGGTGCTCCGATTTCCTCCTGCAGTCCGAATGATGTGCAGGTTAGGTGGATTGGCCATGCTAAGTTGCCCCTTAGCCTCCCGGGATGTGTAGGTTAGAGGGACTAGCCATACTAAATTGCCCTTAGTGTCCAGAGATGTGTAGGTTAGGCGAATTGGCCATGCTAAGTTGTCCTTTAGTGTCCAAAGATGTGCAGGTTAGGGGGGATTGGCCATGCTAAATTGTCCCTTAGTGTCCCGGGATGCGTAGGTTAGAGGGCTTAGCCATGCTAAATTGCCCCTGAGTTCCAAATATATGTAGGTTAGGTGGATTGGCCATGCTAAATTGCCCCTAGTGTCCAAAGATGTGTGGTTTAGGTGGATTGGCCATGCTAAATTGCCCCTTAGTGTCCAAAGATGTGCGGGTTAGATGATTGGCCATGCTAAATTGCCCCTCAGTATTATTCAAACAGGCGGCGGAGTGTGGCGACTGGGAGTTTTGCAGTGTTAAGCCTTACTTGTGACACTAATAAATAAACTTTGAACTAAACATTGAAACAGAGAATAGGAACTTTTTAATTTGATTTATTATTGTCACATGTATTGGGATACAGTGAAAAGTATAGTTTCTTGTGAGCTATACAGACAAAGCATACTATTCATAGAGTACAGAGGAGAGAAGGATTTGATTTATTATTGTCACACATATTTGGAGATGGTGAAAAGTATTGTTTCCTGCATGCTATACAGACAAAGCTTACCGTTCATATAGAAGGAAAGGAGAGAGTACAGAATGTAG
The DNA here is from genome assembly GCF_965287045.1 of Carcharhinus amblyrhynchos. Classification (NCBI taxonomy): domain Eukaryota; kingdom Metazoa; phylum Chordata; class Chondrichthyes; order Carcharhiniformes; family Carcharhinidae; genus Carcharhinus; species Carcharhinus amblyrhynchos. The sequence goes on along the minus strand of NW_027649784.1, from coordinate 147,449 downwards.
TCTTCCAGCCGTAGCTAGGGTGTAGAGAACGATCAACTTAATGCAAGGTAGGTCCATTCAAAAGTCTGACAGCAGCAGGGAAGAAGCTGTTCTTGAGTCGTTTGGTACGTGACCTCAGACGTTTGTATCTTTTTCCCGACGGAAGAAGGTGGAAGAGAGAATGTCCGGGGTGCGTGTGGTCCTTAATTATGCTGGCTGCTTTTCCTGAGGCAGCAGGAAGTGTAGACAGAGTCAGTGGATGGGAGGCTGGTTTGGGTGATGGATTGGGCTACATTCACGACCTTTTGTAGTTCCTTGTAGTCTTGAGCAGAGCAGGAGCCCATACCAAGCTGTGATACAACCAGAGAGGATGCTTTCTGTGGTGCACCTGTAAAAGGTGGTGAGAGTTGGAGCAGACGACGGCTCACTCATTCTGAAATCCTCTCCTGCAGGATAACGTTATCGAAGAGTTGATGATTGTGGACCCCAAGTATCACCGGCACTTTGTGGCGCGCAGGGGGCAGGTACTCCGCGAGATTGCCGAGGAGTACGGAGGAGTGACGGTCAGCTTTCCCCGCACAGGCATCCAGAGCGACCGGGTGATGCTGAAAGGGGCAAAAGATTGCGTGGAGGCGGCCAAGAAACGCATCCAGGAGATCATCAGTGACCTGGTGAGCAAATCGGGCAGGAGGAGAAGGGGATCCGTAACATCCTTTCACGCTCACAGAATCAGAGGGATTACACAGCTTGGAGACAGGCCCTTCAGCCCTACCTGTCCATGGTTTCACAGAATCAAAGGGATTACACAGCTTGGAGACAGGCCATTCAGCCCTACCTGTCCATGGTTTCACAGAATCAGAGGATCCCTCCAGTGCAGAAGGAGGTCATTCGGCCCATCTGCACCGACCACAATCCCACCCAGGCCCTGTTCCCATGACCGCACATAGTTACCCTGCTAATCCCCCTGATACTAAGGGGCAATTTAGCATGGCCAATCCACCTAATCCGCACATCTTTGGACACTAAGGGGCAATTTAGCATGGCCAATCCACCTAACCTGCACATCTTTGGACACGAAGGGGCAATTTAGCATGGCCACTCCACCTAACCTGCACATCTTTGGACACTAAGGGGCAATTTAGCATGGCCAATCCACCTAACCTACACATCTTTGGACACGAAGGGGCAATTTAGCATGGCCACTCCACCTAACCTGCACATCTTTGGACACGAAGGGGCAATTTAGCATGGCCAATCCACCTAACCTGCACATCTTTGGACACTAAGGGGCAATTTAGCATGGCCAATCCACCTAACCTACACATCTTTGGACACGAAGGGGCAATTTAGCATGGCCAATCCTCCTAACCTGTAGATCTTTGGACACGAAGGGGCAATTTAGCATGGCCAATCCACCTAACCTGCACATCTTTCGGACAGTGGGAGGAAACCGGAGCACCCGGAGGAAACCCACGCAGACACGGGCGGGGGGAACATGTAGACTCCATACAGTCAGTGACCCAAGTTGGGAATCGAACCCGGGTCCCTGGCTTTGTGAGGCACGGTGCTAACCGTCGTGCCGCTTCCTGAACTGAGTTGTCCCATTTGCCTGCTATCCCGCTAAGCCTTTCACATCCGATGGCCTTCACGGAAGGAAATCTCCCATCCTTACCCCGGTCTGGCCTACATGTGACTCCAGAGTCACAGCCAATGTGGTTGACTCTCAACTGCCCTCCAAGGGCAACTACAGATGGGCAATAAATGCTGGCCCAGCCAGCGACGCCCGTGTCCCACTAATGAATAAAAAATACAGATGTAAACACACACATCATTGAGGTTATCGGTGTTGTCCCCAAAAGTGCAGCATCTTAAAGAGGAGGCTATGAAAGTTAACTGTCCCCAGGTAATGACGAAAACATTTTGAATTGAAAGGTGCTTCAGTATGGGGTGGCACAGGGGTTAGCACTGTGGCGACTGGGGAAGTGTGGAGTTAGGAGTGTGGCGACCAGGGGATTTTCACAGTCACTTCACCGCAGTGTTAACATAAAGCTACTTGTGACACTAATAAATCAACTTTAAACTTAAATTCTCCCTCAGTGTTACCCCAAACAGGCGTGGGAGTGTGGCGGCTGGGGGATTTTCACAGTCACCTCACCGCACTGTTAATGTAAGCCTGACTTGTGACACTGATAAGTAAACTTGAAACTTAAAATTCTCCCTCAGTGTTACCCGAACAGGCACGGGAGTGTGACAACTGGGGGATTTTCACAGTCACTTCACTGCAGCGTTAACATAAACCTACTTGTGACACCAATAAATAAAATTTAACAGGCGCTGGAGTGTAGCAACAGGGGATTTTCACAGTGACTTCATTGCAGTGTTAATGTAAGCCGACCTGCGACGCAAATAAATAAACTTTAAAGAAATCTTTTAAAAAGAAGTGACTCTTTTTCCTTCCCCCCAACACCACCCCCGCCACCCCACCTCCCCCCCCCCAGTTATTTTTTTTTTGTCTTAGATCCGTTTCTCTTTTCTGTCTGTGCCCCTCCTTAGGAAGCCCAGGTGACGCTGGAATGTGTTATTCCGCAGAAATTCCACCGAGCCGTCATGGGAATGAAGGGCTCCAAGGTGCAGCAGATCACCCGGGATTACGATGTGCAGATCAAATTCCCGGAACGGGACGAGAGCCAAGGTAGGGTTTGAGAGGAGGAGGCCCCACCGCGGCGGGAGAAATCGACGTGCCCCATTCACCTCGCGGGAACGCACGCTCACCCGCCGTGTCACTCCCGCCTTGCTGAGGCTGGGTGGTCAAGTGGCGCTCTTCCATATCTTTGGTCCCCGTTTTCCACTCGCTCTGCCTTTTTCCTTTCCATCCCGTCTGCCCTTTTTTTCTCGTTTTTCATTCCCGGTGCTCGTAGAACCATTCCGACCTGTGCCTGAGAAACTCTGGGGACTCATGGAACCCCTCCAGCACGGAAGGAGGGCAGTTGAGACTCCACCTACTCTCCAACAGTGAATCTCACCCAGCCCTGTCCCTGTAACCCCATCTATTTACACCACTAATCCTCGAACCTGCACATCTTTGGGCACTAAAGGGCAATTTAGCATGACCAGTCCACCTAACCGACACATCTTTGGGCACTAAAGGGCAATTTAGCATGGCCAATTCCCCTAACCTGCGCATCTTTGGACACTAAGGGGCAATTTAGCATGGCCAATCCACCTAACTGACACATCTTTGGGCACTAAGGGCAATTTAGCATGGCCAATTCCCCTAACCTGCGCATCTTTGGGCACTAAAGGGCAATTTAGCATGGCCACCCACCTAACCTGCACATCTTTGGACACTAAGGGCAATTTAGCATGGCCAATCCACCTAACCTGCACATCTTTGGACACTATGGAGCAATTTAGCATGGCCAATCCACCTAACCTTCACATTTGTGGACACTAAGGGGCAATTTAGCATGGCCAATCCACCTAAACTGCACATCTTTGGACACTAAGGGGCAGTTTAGCGTGGCCAATCCACCTAACCTACATATCTTTGGACACGATGGGCCAAATGGCCTCTTTCTGCATTGTAGGATTCTATGAAATGTTGGCTGGTAAGACATTCCCCCCGCTGCACCAAATAGTATCACAGTGTCTCTCACATCTACCTGAACAGGTCGGATGGAACTTGCCATGTTGGCGGCTCCTCCAACAATGTGGCACTCTTCCTGTAGTAGTGCACTGAAGTAGCGGGCCTTGTACTAAAGGCCCTGGAACAGGGCTCGAACCCACGGCCTTCTCTGGTTGGAGTGGGTTGATGCGGCTACCCGAGCTCTGAGCGTTGGCAGCTCTGTGTGTTTCCCTCCCTCGGAATCCTGCTGGGACTTCACGGCGCGCCTGTTTACTCTCCGCAAATAGCTCCCCGCCGGGGGCAACCGAGGGCCTCCCTCGGGTTCGATCTTTCCACTCGTTAACCAGGGAGCGGCCTCATTTGAGACGATCGAGTGTTAATTTGGCAGCTTTCGGGGCCGGGCTCGGTCCTGTAATTACCACACAAGGGACCAGGAAATTGCAGACTCTGCCGCAGCTAGTAAACAGAAGGGCTTTGCGGAGAAGATAGGGACTTCACAGGGTAGCTGTGGCGTTTGGAGAGATGAGGGAAGGATTGGCTTTAGGGAATGCTCAGGCAGTAACCCGGGTGGTTAGGGAAGGGGTGAGGGAGTTCAGGAAGAGAGGTACGAGATGGTTGAATCCAGGTGAGGCAGGGTCTTATTTTTCCTTCGTGGTGTGAGGGCGTCCGTCGCTGGCCAGCATTTGTTGCCCATCCCCAATTGCCCCTCCAATTGAATATCTTGCTCAGCCATTGTGGAGGAGGTGGGGTGGCACTGCTGCCTCACAGCGCCAGGAAGCCGGCTTCAATTCCCGGCCTCGGGTCACTGTCTGTGCGGAGTCTGCATGTTCTCCCTCCCCGTGTTGCGTAGGTTTCCTCCGGGTGCTCCGGTTTCCTCCTGCAATCTGAAAAGATGTGTAGGTCAGGGGGATTGGCCATGCTAAATTATCCCTTAGTGTCCAAAGATGTGCAGGTTAGGTGGATTGGCCATGCTAAATTGCCCCTTAGTGTCCAAAGATGTGCAGGTTAGGTGAATTGGCCATGCTAAATTATCCCTTAGTGTCCAAAGATGTGCAGGTTAGGTGGATTGGCCATGCTAAATTGCCCCTTAGTGTCCAAAGATGTGCAGGTTAGGTGGATTGACCATGCTAAATTGCCCCTTAGTGTCCAAAGATGTGCCGGTTAGGTGGATTGACCATGCTAAATTGCACCTTAGTGTCCAAAGATGTGCAGGTTAGGTGGATTGGCCATGCTAAATTGCACCTTAGTGTCCAAAGATGTGCAGGTTAGGTGGATTGGCCATGCTAAATTGCCCCCAGTGTCCAAAGATGTGGCGGTTAGGTGGATTGACTATGCTAAATTCTCCCTCTGTGTTACTGAACGGGCACTGGAGTGTGGCGACTAGAGGATTGTCAGAGTGACTTCATTGCAGTGTTAATGTAAGCTGACTTGCGATACTAATAACCAAAGCTAAAAGGCAAAAAATATCGAAAAGTTCTTTCTTTGCCTTTCTAGAACATACAAAGTCACATTCTCTGCCTTTCAGCTTTGACAAAGGGTCATCTGGACTTGAAACATCAGCTCTTTTCCCTCCTTACAGATGCTGCCAGACCTGCTGAGATCTTATAAAGTTAAAGTTTATTTATTAGTGTCACGAGTTGGCTTACATTAACACTGCAATGAAGTTACTCCGGCGTCTGTTTGGGTAACACTGAGGGAGAATTTAGCACGGCCTATGCACCCTCACCAGCATGTCTTTCAGACTGTGGGAGGAAACTGGAGCACCCGGAGGAAACCCACACAGACACAGGGAGAATGTGCAGACGCCACACAGACAGTGACCAAAGCTGGGAATGGAACCCGGATTGTGAGGCAGCAGTGCTAATGCACTGTGCCACCCTGTATCTCATTGGTTGTAAAGAGTATTGGGAGGTTTAGTGTTGTGAAAGACCCTACATTTATTCAAGTCTTTCTTGTATCACAAGTTACGCTCTTGCAGATCTACACTGGGGAGGCATAATTGTCATGGAGTTCCTATGTGCAGAAAGAGACCATTCGGCCCATCGAGCCTGCACCGACAACAATTCCACCCAGGCCCTACCTCCCCACTTATTTACCCTGCTAACTCCCAGACACAAAGTGACAATGTAGAGTCATAAAGCAACAGCATGGCCCATCAACTTAACCTGCACATCTTAGGACTGTGGGAAGGAAACCCATGCAGACACGGGGAGAACGTGCAGACTCCGCACAGACAGTGACCCAGGCCGGGAATCGAATCCAGGTCCCTGGCGCTGTGAAGCAGCAGTGCTAACCAGTGGCCCGTGCCTGGTATGGGAAATGGAAACTTCCTTCTGGAGATCTTGGGGCAGAGACACATGGCTGGGAAGTCTTAGAATCCCTATAGTGAAGAAAGAGGCCATTGGGCCCATTGAGCCTGCACCTATCGCAATCACACAAGGCCCTATTACCATTAACCCCACATATTTACCCTGCTAATCCCCCTGACGTTAGGCTCAATTTAGCGTGGCCAATCCACCTCACCCCGCACCTTTTTGGACTGTGGGAGAAAACCGGAGCGTCTGAGAGGAAACCCACACAGACACGGAGAGAATGTGCAGACTCTACACAGATAGTGACCCAAGTCAGGAATCGGACCCCTGTCCCTGGAGCTGTGAGGCAGCTGTGCCAACCCACTGTACCACATTTTCTCTTTCTGTTTCAGCATCTGCAGTAACTTGCTTTTATCATGAGTGAACCAGATGGGTTTTTCCGACAATGGGTCAACAGTAGATCCTTAATTCCAGATTTATTTTTGAATTCAAATTCCGTCATTGCCATGACAGGATTCGAACCCGGGTCCCCCAGACCATTAGCTGAGTTTCTGGATTAGTAGTCTGAGCGATAATACCACTAGGCCGAGGCCCTCCCCGTTTCTGCGCTTCAAGATGTCTAGAGTGTCCTGGGGGCTGTGTTAACATTGGATGCGGGAGCAGTTGTGAAGGGCAGAATGGACTCTTCTCGCTGCTGGGTGTCAGTCCGGTGTAGCCCCCTGTCTGTGTCTCTCTTTGTGTGTGTGTGTGTGTGTGTGTGTGTGTGTGCGTGCACGTGGTGTTGTGACACCCCATACCCCCCGTGCTGGTTTCTCCCTGTTCAGCAGGTCCAGACTTGCATCCCCAGGAAAACGGCGACCTGAACCCTGACTTTGGGGAGGTGGAGCACGCTCCCAGGAAATGTGACATCATCATCGTGTCCGGCCGGAAGGAGAAGTGTGAGGGCGCTCGCGAGGCACTGCTGGTAGGTGACCGGGAACACCGGAATGGCGGCGGGAGCCCTTGAGAAGGCAAATTCCCCCATGGCCCCGAGGCAGAGCAGTTCACAGGGACAGTATCAGGGTTAACAGAGACTGTGGGAGACCTTCCTGTGATTTGATTTATTATTGTCACATGTATTGGAATGCAGTGAAAAGTATTGTTTCTTGTGCACTATACGGACATAGCATACTGTTCATTGAGAAGGAAAGAAGAGAATGCAGAATGTAGTGTTTTAGCCATAGCTAGGGTGGAGAGAAAGATCAACTTAGTGTGAGGTAGGTCCATTCAAAAGTCTGTCAACAGCGAAAAGTATTGTTTCTTGAGTGCTACGCAGACAAAGCATACCGTTCATAGAGTAAATAGGGAGAAGGATTTGATTTATTATTGTCACATGTATTGGGATACAGTGAAAAGTATTGTTTCTTGTGCGCTATACAGACAAAGCATACTATTCACAGAGAAGGAAAGAAAAGAGTGCAGAATGTAATGTTACAGTCATAGCGAGGGTGTAGAGAAAGATCAACTTAATGCGAGGTAGGTCCATTCAAAAGT